>NW_024081099.1:1277003-1373330 GCF_003009895.1 Hyaena hyaena | reverse complement strand
GGGGGGTGATGGGCATGGAGGAGGGCACTTGTGGGGATGAGCACTGGGTGTTATACGGAAACCAATTTGACAATAAACTATTAAAAAAAAGAAGAAGGGGCGCCTGGGTGGCTTAGTCGGTTAAGCGTCCGACTTTTGCTTGGGTCATGATCTCGCGGTTCGTGGGTTCGAGCCCCGCATCGGGCTCTGTGCTGACTGCCAGCTCAGAGCCTGGAGCGTGTTTCAGAGTCTGTGACTCCCTCTCTCTCTGACCCTCCCCTGCTCACGCTGTCTCTCTCTCTCCCCTAGAAATAAAAAAAAAAAAAAAAAAAAACATTAAAAAAAAAAGAAGACGAATAGGCTCAGAGTTTGGGCAGCTCTTCCTAATATCTCCATGGATTGACCAACACTATACTGTATTGCATCTTCCCACTTGGATTTATCTGTACTCCCTATTCTTGACTCAAACTACCTTGCTCTGATATATACTTTCTTATTCAAACTCTTAGGCATCCATCGAGTCTAGGGTCTCAACCTCCTAGGCCTGTATTACTAAAATATCCATTGTGGTCTACTGTTTTTCAAAAAGAAACATAAGGATCATTTGGGATGCTGTTAAAACATGTCATCTCCTAGAGCCCATCGAGTAGACTAGCACTGTCCAACAGAAATCTAAAATGAATCACACATGTAATTTTAAATGTTCTTGTAGTCAGATTAAAAAGCTAAAATGAAACAAGCGAAATTAATGCAATGCATGTAAAAATATCATTTCAATACGTAATCAAATGAAAAACATAATACTTTATATTCTTTTTCTTTTATACTAAGTCTTTGAAATCAGGTATTTTTATACTTATAGCATATCTCAATTTGGACAAGCACATTTCAAGTGCCTAAGAGCCAGGTGTGGCTAGTGGCCATGATACTGGGCTGCATTAGATTTGGAGAAGGGGGAGTAAAAGTCAGGGATGTACATACAGCAAAATACCCAGGTGATTCTTTCACACTCTCAAGTTTGAGGGCCACCACTCCAGACTGTCCTGTACATAATCCATTCTACAACCACTACTCAACTTACACTTGAGAAAATACCCCTTTAATTATGTCAATTCTAAGAAATTAGAAATCCCTGGTATGTCCAATTTAATCAACTCATGTGAGATATTCGAAGATCCCAAAATGTGGCCTCACCTCATCTATTCAATCAGTTCTCCAATTTGAAAATGTCTTGGGTTCTTCCATGAAACTTCCTAGGAAAATATTAAAATGATCATTCATTCAACAAATATTGATAAAATGTCATCATGGATCCTCCATGGTAATAAGGAAGATATAACACAAATCATTACATAATTATTACAATTCCATTGTTTCCATTGTAACTCTGAAGGTAATGCTCTGAAATAGTGCTATGAGATGCTCTGAAAATGCATAAGAGCAGGACCTTATAGACAGAGAGGTCAAAGAAAATTTTTAGAATACAGTTACATTTAAATAAAAAAAGAATATAATTAGAAATTTGAATAGATAGAAATTTTAGGCAGAGAAAAGCATATTATGAAAAGCCCTAAAGTGGAAAAGTGACTAAAGGAAGAGGCAGATTGGGAAAGTAATCTGAAAGGGGGCTGCTAAGTTAGGCAGAAGCCTGATAAAGCCAAATTTATGAGACTTCTATTTATCTCTTTTCTTTTTCCTTCCTTCCTTCCTTCCTTCCTTCCTAGACGGGGGAGAGAGAGGTGGAGGGGAGAAATAGAAATTAAGGGCAAGAATCTGATGACTGAGATCATGACCTGAGCTAAAATCAAGAGTCAGATCAATTGCCACAGGGGTGCCCCCTTTATTTTTTCAAGTATGCATATTTAAACAAAATTAGATTACAAAGTCCTCAAAAAGTACAGACCAGGACTTTTTTTTTTTTTTTTTTTTTGGAGAGAGAGAGAGAGTGCATGAGCCATGGAGGGGAGAAAGAGCAACAGTCTCCTGTTTAGAGGCAGGGAATCCAAAACACGTTCCAGATTGTCAGCGCAGAGCCCTTCATGGGGCCTGAACCCATGAGACATGAGATCATGACTTAAGCCAAAGTACAATGCTCAACGAACTAAGCCAACTAGTGTCCCACAGACTTTGCCTTCAAAGGTTAATTATGTCTTACCTCTCCTTATAGAGCACAAAAAAACGTATTTAATAAATACTTCTTCTATACATGGAAAACGTATATTTTTCTAGCCTTTTAAATTCTGGAATCTCCAAAAGTATGCCAACAATTATTTCCATCTTCAGATAATTTGAAAACTATATTACTATGAAACTGAAGGAAGTCTTACCTGCAGTGGTGAGTACTAATATAAAGCTCCTTAGAAAGAAAACAATTTTTATTTGTAGTAAGGTGGGCATCAGGCTCCACCAGTCTTATGCCAGAATTCTGACTCTAAGATCCTGGTGGAATAGTGAAAAGTTGGTGATTTTAAACACATGTACACACAGATACAAAAAGGATGTAAGGAAAATATTTTAGGATTAACTCACCCTATAACCTATGTTTTATTCTTCAAACTGATCAAAACCTGATCTAAGTCATAAGTGGAATTCTAAGATGGTCGGAAAAATCCATAGCCTCTAAGGAGCACATCCTATGTAATCCCCTCTCCTCGAGTGTGGCCAGAACCTGTGAATAGAATAGGATATGGCTTCCCGAATTAGCGACATCAAAGGGGAAATTATCTGAATAGGTCTAACCTAATAGGATGAATCCTTAAAAGGGAACTCCATGAGGTCAGAGAGACTGGAAGTATGAGAAAGCCTATGGAAGAGCAATTTGGCAAAGGCACAAGACTGGCCTCTGGCCAACAACTAGCGAAACAAAGAGAACCTCAGTTTAAGAAATACAAGGACATTAATTCTGCTAACAGCCAGGCGCTTGGAAGTTAAACCCAGATCTTCGATTAGATTCCACTTGCCTACTCCTTTACTTCAGCAATGGGAGACTCCTAAGCCGAGCCCTCAGCTATACCATACCAACTCCTGACCTACACGACTGAGTTTAAACCATTAATTTGTGATAATGTGTTACAGAACAATAGAAAAATAACACACTCAGGCACTTTTCATATAATTAAATAGCAAAGTATGTCTGGTACATAGCTCTTGAGACTTCATTTTACAAATAGTTTTGCTGGCTGCTTCAAGGCAGGTGAAATTTTTGCAAAAATTTTTTCGCAAAATTGATATGAACATTAATTGTGCACGCTCTTAAGTACTTCTCATCCTAAGTAAAGTCATTGAATTTGTGAGTCAAAATTCCCCTGAAATTTCCTCGGCCTAGATGGGCCTCTTTCGTGACATGAACTTACTCCTGACCATCACCTGTTGGTGCAAAGTGCGCATGGTGGATCGAGAACGGGCTAGACTGCCAGATGCGGTTCCCAGCGGCTCCTGACTACCTCACAGTGAGGCCGGGGGGAAGCAGGTTGAGCCCAGGAATGACGCAGGCACAGCACAGAAAGTCTTGCGGCTCATCCCTTTAACCCTAACCCAATTTCTCGGGAGAAACTGTGCTCTCATACAGTAATTGGGCCCTGCAAAGCTGTGGCGTGGCTACCGCGCACCCATTTTCTTTACCGACTCCCAAAGCGTATAGAAAGTTTCAAGCGCCCACTAGGGATCACTGGAGACACTTTAAAGTGGAGCTGGCTAACAGTCCATATCGCTTTGAAAGTATCTAAGAAACTCAGAAACTGTGTTCCTCGATCACTCACTCCGCAGGCCTAAGAAGCTGCAACTAAAAGCAGGTTTTCCCCTCTTCCCTCCGTGCCGTCCAGTTTACCATCACTGGAGTAGGCAGAACGGGACGCTCCAGAGCTTAACTACCCGGATATGCGTGACCACGCCTACCCACTGCGCCTGCGCGAGGAAACAGCTCAGGCGAGCGCCGAAAGGACAGGCCAAACCCCGCCCCGTGGGGCGGGACCTAGAGGTTCATAGCGCGTGCGCAAAGGGCCGGACGGCATGCTGCGTCGTTACTTTTGAAACGAGTGGCGGGGAAGTGCCGTGCACGTCTTTGCTGTCGCTGTCTGCCGGTGGAAGCGCGCTCCTTCGTCTGTAGGCCTGGCAATGGCGCTGCAGCTCTCCCGGGAGCAAGGCATCACTCTGCGCGGGAGCGCCGAAATCGTGGCTGAGTTCTTCTGTAAGTCTTCCTCGCGCAGGCCGGAGGGCGGGAGAGCTGAGGCCAGGCCGCCCGGTAGGCCTGCGGCTTGGCCGCGGAGGCGGAGTAAGCGCGGGGCCTGGGGTGCGGAGAGGCTCTGAATTCAAGCCCTTTCTGCCCCAGCCTCCTGCTCGGCTGGAGAATCTAGGAAGAGGCGGATGCAGGCGCCGCTTCCGGACGCGTTGCTAATGGAGCTGGAGGCCTAGGTGCTGTTGAGCTGAGGCCTGTCTCGCGTCGGAGCCCCATCACCTGCCGAATCGTTTTAAACTGCAGATCATACCCACTTCCCCACCTGTCCCCTCCACTCCACCCATTCTTCAGCGGCTTAAGACACAATACGACCGGGGTGGGGACCATGTATGTTTTTAAGAACTCCTTCAGGGTTTGATTCTGGTGTTTGGGTGATGGACTAGACATTAGGAAGCTCGCTGTTCTGGACCACTTGTACCTTCAAAGAGAGTCTGGCAGGATTTGTGAGGAGAAAAGGAGGAAAAAGTGAAGGTTGCCTGGAGCATTGGACCAGTTATCAGTTGCTAACTCAGAGGCAAAAGCCCATCTTGACATCCTCTAACCCGAATTTGGACTTGTATTAGAGTGAGCTGAAATTTGACAGTAGTAGATGAATACAGTTTGGCGTTTTTCTTTTATTGCCACATAAATGCAGGTATCGCGTTCTTTTACTTAGAAGCAAGATTTTAAGGATTTTTAATGCCACTTTTTACCTACTCTTTGAGCAACACACCCACAAATATGTGTTTAGATATTTACGGTTTTATACCCTTAAGGAAACCCTAGCCACAGCTAAATGTTTTATTTTCCAGAGTTACAAAGTGATAATAACTTTTCTTTAACATTCCTTCTGTCTTCAGCATTTGGTATCAACAGCATTTTATATCAGCGCGGCATCTATCCATCTGAAACCTTTACTAGAGTGCAGAAATATGGACTCACCTTGCTTGTAACAACTGATCCTGAGCTCATAAAATACCTAAATAACGTGGTGGAACAACTAAAAGGTATTTAACTGTTGGAAACAATTTTGAGTTTTGCAGGCCTTCTAGGACCCTTCCTTCCAGGCATCTTTTTGGTTGTTTTTCAGCTCTGTACATAGAAGTGTCAAACACTTCTCAAATATAGTGACTCTCAATTGGAAGAAAGCAAATATTATATAAATTGAAAGAAATTCCACTTTTCCCCTACAACATTTTGAGTGGGTTGAATGTTTTGATGTTAGGAATCTGATACAGCTTCACAAAACAATCTCCATCAACTCCCTTAGAAATGATTTTTGTAGTTCATGTGGCCGGATGGAACAAATTAGAATTTTATGTACTTATGATGGTGTTCATTATCTGAGAAAAATTCACTATATATTTTTAACATGATCTGTTTTCTGTAGCTGCCTAGAGTTTAAAGCCATTGTTATTTTAAAGTAAAATTGGATCCAACTTGGGAACTAAATTTTAAAAAGTACAACTACTAAAGAATAGAGCATCCAGAAGTTTCCTTTTTTTTTTTTTTTTTTTTTTAATCCTGGGAGGCCTGGGTGTCTCAGTTGGTTGAGCATCTGCCTTGGGCTCAGTTCATAATCTCAGGATTCCTGAGTTTGAGCCCTGCATTAGGCTTTCTGCTGTCTGCACAGAACCCACCACAGATCCTCTAACTCTTGTGTCTCTCTCTCTCAAAAATAAATAAACAGACAAAAAAAAAAATCCTGCCTGTAAGTCAGTAAGCCTTTTACACCTGAACAGTCATTGTTTTTCCTTAGCTCAAGAAGTTCCTGTATTGGATCACAATATTTATTCTCCATCTGTTCCTTTTTTTTTTTTTTTTTTTTTTTAAATTTTTTTTTTTTTCTTTTTGTTTTTTTTTTTTTTTTTTTTTTTTTTTTTAAAATATTTCTCCCTACAGCTCCCTATCCTTTTGCTCTTCCAAAAAAACTCTAGTCATCTATTTTTTTCTTTTTAATTCATGAGCCATATATATNCTTTTACACCTGAACAGTCATTGTTTTTCCTTAGCTCAAGAAGTTCCTGTATTGGATCACAATATTTATTCTCCATTTTTTTTTTTTTTTTTTTTTTTTTTTTTTTAAATTATGTTATTCTCCATTTAGGATTCTCATTTCTAATTTTTCTGCGTTGTAAAATATTTCTCCCTACAGCTCCCTATCCTTTTGCTCTTCCAAAAAAACTCTAGTCATCTATTTTTTTCTTTTTAATTCATGAGCCATATATATATTTTTAATTAGCTTTCTTTTTAAAATTGCATTAATTGTGGGGAGCCTGGGTGGCTCAGTCGGTTAAGTGTCTGACTTCTGCTCAGGTCATGATCTCATGGCTTGTGAGTTTGAGCCCCTTTTCTTTTATTTTCATTGGTTTTGTCAGTCTTCAGTTTTAAAAGAAAAAATAATTCCAACCACCAAATCCTTAAGTTAATCTTTGTGTAGTTGACTCACAAATGTACATCTAGCCCAACTTTCCTAACTCTGTGCTCACATATTAAATGGGTCCCTTGATATCTTCATGTGACTATCCCAGTGATATTTCAAACTCAGCATATGAAAAACTAAAGGGGCTCTTGGCTGGCTCAGTCAGTGGAGCGTGGGACACTTGATCTTGGGGTTATCTCAGTGAATGGATCGAAAATCCAACTAGTGATATAAACTAGAAACTTAGGAGCTATCCCTGAGTCTTTCCTCAAGTATTCCAGTAAATCTTAACACTTTTAATTCCTTACTCTCAAGTATTCCGGTAAATCTTAACAATTTTAACGATGAAATCTCTTGAATCTATCTACTAATCCATCTCTACCAGTTTATTCTTCTATAAGCCTTCATTACTTCTTACTTGAATTACTCATTAATTAGTGTCCTTAGATCCCCTTTTACCTCCAGTCTACTTTCCACCTCATAGCCAGAAGGATAGTTTTGAAATACAAATTTAATTACATCACACCTTGCTTCCGACACTGTAATGACTTCCCTCATTCTTGAGGTATAGCTGCTTTAATTTGGCCCACGTGGCCTTGAATGGTTTGACCCCTATGTGTATTGTGCCAGACTTGCCTTCATCATTCTCCCTTTCTTAACTGCAATTGTATTGGCTTCTTTTCAGTCCTCTAGTCAGGTGCTTTTCCCTTTTTAGTATTTAAGACCTATACCCTTTTCTGTATCCTTTTGCATATTTAATTGTATTTATTTTAGAACTAAACTCAAGTGAGAACTCCCTGAATGAATCAAAATTTCCTGTATCATCCACTCACTGCATCAAATGCCACACCTTCATAGCATTCATCACAATTATAATCTTACATTTATTGATGTAATGATTAGATTCATCCCCATCTCTTACATTTTACCTTGTATTAAGATGGAAGTACTGCATACTCACTACTCTGTTCTCAGCACTCAGTACTGTATCTGGTACAAATATGGAGAATTCAAAAACAGGAGCTAGGATATTGTGGGGCAAGTTTCTTGTACAGGTTGGAGGAATTCCAAAATACCAGTGGTAGGAATTTGCAGATGATAGGAAGTGAGACCTGAGAAGAGAATTGCTTTGTAATGCAGTGGACCAAAAACATACCTTGTTATGTATTCCAGATTGGTTATACAAGTGTTCAGTTCAGAAACTGGTGGTAGTCATCTCAAATATTGAGAGTGGCGAGGTCCTTGAAAGGTGGCAGTTTGATATTGAGTGTGACAAGACTGCAAAAGATGACAGGTAAGTGTGAATTAAATTACTTCCACTTTTATATATTTTTTGCAAAACTTGTTTTCCTTTCTAAAGGAGTTCTTATTATATTGAACTAGTTTCATAGAAGGTAATTTGTTTCTAAGTATGCTTGATTTGATCTTTAATCCCTTGTGGAAAAGAATAGTGCTCATAAACTGCTCACAAAAAAATTGTGCATATCATGGACTTGAACAGATAGTGTACTTTTAACATAATTGCCTTTAGTCTAAATCCATGCATTCCAAACTTTAGTGTTTATGGTGCAGGATGTGAAGCTACATCTGATATACCAGGTAGTCCATTTAATGAATTGTTTAAAGGTACTTTTAAAAGCAGGAAGTATTATCCTAGAGTTTTCTCCCAGCTTAAGATGCAACTCTACTGGGGCGCCTGAGTGACTCAGTCAGTTAAGCGTCTGACTCTTGACTTCAGCTCAGGGCATTATCTCATGGGTTGTGAGATTGAGTCCCACAACCGGTTCTTTGGTGACCGTGTGGAGCCTGCTTGCAATTCTCTCTTTCCCACTCTCTCTGCCCCTGCCCCGCTCACGTGCTCTCTCAAAATAAATAAATAAACAGTAAAAAAAATAAAAGATGCAGCTCTACTATATTTCATTTAATGCCACAAACTTCTTATGACAATTCATAAACTGAAGTTTCCAGATACCCTGAATGGGAAATACCCATCATTATATGCTAATTTCTAGCATTATCTTAATCATGTTTACCTATAAACTGAGAACTGTTTTTCATAATGAAATATAGATCGCTTCTGAAACTTTGGTCTATTTTAGGAAAGTTTTAACTTATACAAATAATTTGATACACAATTTAACATCTTTTTTGAAGCAATAGAGAATTAGACATTTAGGCAATACTAAAAGTACCAAAATAATTATACTGATTAAATATTTTAGGTACTACTTGTTATCTTTATTTTAGGAGGTACTGAAGTTTTCCTAACGAATCACTTGACAAGTTTTCTAATTATCTGTTACTGAATGACCGGATACTAAGATCAGCCATAGATATGATTAGAAGGATAAATAGAGATAATACTGTGCCTACTAGGTTAGAGATTCTAAGTACAGGTCTTTATGTACATATATTTAAACACTAAAAACAAAAACTCCTTTTAAATGCATTACTTATTTGATCTTGGGAATGTTTAATCAGGTAAATAATCTTACCAATGTTTTAGATAACTTGTTAAACCTTAAATTAATTGATTTGGTTTCTTTGATAGTGCACCCAGAGAAAAGTCTCAGAAAGCTATCCAAGATGAAATCCGTTCAGTGATCAGACAGATCACAGCTACAGTGACATTTCTGCCACTGTTGGAAGTTTCTTGTAAGTTTTATACAAACTTCACATCCTTTTATTAAATTTTTTCTTAATTATCAGTGTCACATAATACAAATGAAAAAAATGTTATAAAGCAAAAGCAATATTATATGCATTTTATTTAGAAGTGCTGAAAAGGAAAGGAATGAAAGTAGTCTATAGTACTCAGTCTAAAATATTTTGATGTAATTTAATTATTTTTATATTCACATTTCTATGTATGTAATTAAGACTTTTAGCTATAAAGGTGTCTTTTTTTTTTTCTTACTTAGTTACTCCTTTGTTCATCAGATAGATCCTGCTATCTGCCAGACACTGTTCTGGGCTCTGGGAAACAGCAGTCACAAAACCAAGATGTTCTGTTTTCTATGGCGTACCTTCATACTACCTCGTGATTAATTCTATATGCAAATATTTTTAATGGTGTTCTCTTTAGAGAAAAAAAAAACTCAATTTTTTTCATAAGAAAAGTAAAAGGAGTACAGTATTTTTGTGCTAAAGTTTCCATTAAGGAAAAGCAATTAGCTAACCATTAACTGATTAGAGATGGCTAAACTAGCTTTTCGGACACTATAAGTGGTCCAACTGTGAGAGGGACAGGGATTGTAGTTTTACTTTTGAAAGAATAATGATTCTTTAATGATCTTGTCCCCAATTTAGGTTCATTTGATCTACTGATTTACACAGACAAAGATTTGGTCGTACCCGAAAAATGGGAAGAGTCGGGACCACAGTTCATTACCAATTCTGAGGAAGTCCGTCTTCGTTCATTTACTACTACGATCCACAAAGTAAATAGCACAGTGGCCTACAAAATTCCTGTCAATGACTGAGGATGAGATAACGACTATGATGTACTTGTCATTCTCAGATGTGGTTTTCCTGGAACCCAGTGAACTATAGTTGATACATTTTGTTTCATTGGTTAATTTTTAGATGGGGAAAACTTAACATACTTCTATTGAACTGTGCATAATTGTTTCATTTTTTGGTGCCTGTATGACTTTATACATGGTTGACTTGCATTATTGCACACTATTCAAAAGGAAACTAGCAGATACATCAGCATCGTTATGTCAGTTCCTTCGACGGTGGTAACCGTAGATGGCAGACTTGTTATACAGCTAAATGCCTTCTTAAATCAGACCTTTGTTGGTCAAGTACCTTGACTCAGAATATAGGTCGGAAGATGTTTAAATATAAAATACAGCAAAAGAAGTCTGAATATTCTAAGTCTTTGTTTAGATCCTGAAGTTATCTAGTGAGAATCCATAAGTAATGAAGTATCACTCCTATTAGATCCTTTTGCCATTTATTTCATTTGTATAGTATCTATATTGAAAACATTTCCAATTATTTGATTTTAATTTATATAATCTGAGCCTACAAATGTATGAATATTTCTACTTTAAATTCCTATGATACAGAACTCTTAAATTTTTTTTTTATGTTTTATAAAATCAAG
This sequence comes from Hyaena hyaena, assembly GCF_003009895.1. Taxonomy (NCBI): domain Eukaryota; kingdom Metazoa; phylum Chordata; class Mammalia; order Carnivora; family Hyaenidae; genus Hyaena; species Hyaena hyaena. The sequence continues at coordinate 1,362,602 of NW_024081099.1, read as the reverse complement.
CTTTAAATGATGATGAAATAAAGTTAAATGTGTATGTTTTAAATCTGTGTTAAAATGTTTTTATTTTTATGATGGTGTGATGTTAACATAGGTACATAATAGGATGGATTCAGTACAGCAGATTATTTCTTGTGTCTCCCAGGTTGTCAGGCCTAAGGATACAAAATTGATTAAGCCTGGAGGTACTTTCAATTTAATGGACAAGCTTTGATTATACCCCTTTAATCTTATAACAGTAGACTTAAAATAATCATCATTCTTTGTGTAAAACAGTACATTTCATTTGGAATTAATTTATTTTAGCATATGTTGGATTAGAGAACTTTTCTATACCCTTAGCATTATTGCCAGCCTTGTTTTCCTCATTTTTCCAAGGTCTGTTTAAGGCAAACTTTAAAAAGTCTTTTCTAATCTCTTCTACATCTTATCTCATTTTATAATAATTGATTAAGTGTTTAGTCTAACTCTATACATATTAACTTTCACTATTAAGTAAATACACATAGCCTGTATCCATTCATTCAAAAATTATGGTGAGGACCTATTAATGTGCCAAGTAGCCAGGATGAATGAAACAAAATCCTGGACACCCGTGTTCTTAACAGCATTATTCACACTAACCAAGAAGCAGAAGCAACCCAAATGTCCATCAGATGAATGGATAAACCAAATGTGATGTTATATATACAATGAAATAAAATTCAGCTTTAAAAAGGAAGGAGGGGTCCCTGGGTGAGCCTGATGGGCCTGGCCTGGCCTCTGATTCAGTTTTGCTTACCATAAGCAGAGGAATAAAAAAACAACATGCTCCACTGAGCCTATCAGGGCCTGAAATAGAGCCCCAGAAGGGACTGAACCACACATGGTCTTCAGGATCCTCCTTCCAGTGTCCCCCGTCGGACAGGGAAATCAAGCCTCCATGATTTTTACAATAGAGGAATAACAATCTCAGGTATTAGTTGACTTTTGCTCCTTAGCAAACAACCATAGAATAATGATAAGCATTTTTTCCACTGTGACTGTGGTCATCTGAGGTGCTTGTCTTAGCCTCATGCAAATCGGCAGGTCACATGTCTCATTCTACTAGTGAAGGAGCAGTGGCTAGCAGGGATTCTTCAAGGTTAGCTTCAGAACTTCCACACTGACATTTTTTCCCACATTCCAATGATGCAGGCAAGTCTTTTGGCTAAGCCCAACTTCAATAGGGCAGGGAACTCTACTCCCAAGGAGTTGAGAAGGGTGTGTGAAAACCTGATGAAAGTGATATCATTATACAGCAAAGATCAGAATAGATATAATAATCCTACATTGTAACTCCCATTTTCCACCAGGTGTCACTAATGCTGCAATATTCAAATTAAGGTGAATTTCTTTTGACTAGAATATTCAGCTTTTCTTAGGAAATTAACATTGGGATTTCTGGCTACAAAAATATAAAGACATCAGAGGAAGAAAGCACAGCATCTGTTATTTGCTAGGCACTTTACATGAATTCTTCATTTTCATGCTTTAGTGCACAAGTAGAATTGCGGGTTCAACAGGCAAGCAAACTGCCACTATATTTTTAAAAGTTTAGATGGTCTTTTGTGTCCATGACCAAGGAGGCTCAGGTGACTCAGCAAGCACAGCACATTAAAAGGAGTTCCTTCACCCTTTTCCCAATGGCTCTTATCTTTTATTTATTTATTTTTTAAGTTTATTTTTGAGAGCACGACTGACAGAGGAGCAGAGAGAAATGAGACAGAGAGAGGAGACAGAATCCTAAGCAGGGTCCATGTTGTCAGCGCAGAGAATGATAGGGGGCTTGAGCCTATGAACTGAGGTCATGGACCTGAGCTGAAGTCAAGGATCCCTATGACGTTTAACCACCTGAGCCACCGAGGTGCCTCAGCTCTCAACCTTTTACATCCTTTTAGCCATTCAGTGTCCAGAACAAATTGGTTTTCATTTACAAAACGCCATGTCTCATTGGGTATGTTTGTATTTATGCTTTCCTCAGAAGACTGACCAATGAATGGTAGGAACCAAGAGATGGAGTACTTAGTCCTCTAACTTATCTACCTTGTCCAAAGAATAAATGAAGTGTGAATTTGCGAGCAGTTGTGAAACAGTTTTCCAACCAAGCAAAAGAATTATTAGGTGACCTCAGTTGCTTTTTAGGCAATTAATTTGGCTAAAGTTGTAAATAATAATTTCTTACTTTTTTGTTAAATATATGAAATTGTAAGTTATTTTGTCCAATGTAACTGTGATAAAAATTTGTGTTGGCATAACTGGAATAGAAAGCGACTAAAGTTCAAACTTTATTAGTTATACGTTCTAAGAACAGATCTTTAAATATCTTTCCATTCTTCATGAATATGGCTTTTAAAGCTAGCAGTATTAACTGATGCTTATTAAAAAAAAATCTAGTTGCGAAAGCTACTTAATCTTCATTAGAGTTGACAATCCTGTTCCAATCTGGCAAAAACATTGTAGCCTTAGCAACAAAACTATTAGAAAAGGCCTAGAGAGGAAAATGTCAGGAGTTGACCCTCTGATTACACAACTCAGTTTATGTTACCATTTCACCTATTTTTGCTCTTACCATTTGATCTATTTTTATACTAGAGAAACATAATATAATTTCATTTGTTTGTATAAAGTCCATTTTCATCTGCGTTTATCTACACCACTTTGCTATGCAAGCTTGTTTGCACAAAGGAACTTATATCAGATCAAAATCTTTATTCTTTTGGCATTTTATCTGTGCTAAAAAAGGCCTCGGAATATAAGCACGACCACTCGTGCTCTACTTCCATGCAAGGGAAAGATCTCAAACCCTTTAAAAACTATCTAGATATGGACATACCCAGTGGATACCTAGGTATGGATAGGAATTTCTTTATGGATGGCTGTCTCACTGACCAAGTCTAGGAGTTAGTGGTTTTAAAGATCGAGTCTGTGATGTCCAAAATATTTAATGTCAAAAATACAGTTCTTAGATCACTCTGTACTTAATCATAAATTCTTATTTTTAAGCTTATTTATTTATTTTGAGAGAGACAGAGACAGCATGAGTCAGGGAGGCACAGAGAGAAAGGGAGAAAGAGAGAAAGAGAGAATCCCAAGCAGGCTCCATGCTGCCAGCACAGAGCCCAACGTAGGGGTCAAATCCACGAAGCCATGAGATCATGACCTAAGCCAAAATCAAGAGTCAGATGCTTAACCAACTGAGCCCCCAGGTGCCCCATGTGTAGTTAATCGTAATGGGTAATACAACTGCAAAAACGGGGTCATAGCTTCCAGGCCTGGGAAAGGAAATTTGTGGGTAACGATCATCTACCGAGTGCCAAGCACTGATTAGGTGAGTTCTACCTGTTCAACCTGGTTCCTTCTAAGTGAATGGAGGTTGGGGGTTGGTGGAGATGTGGGATACTTAGGCCACAGCCTATGATCTTAGAAACTAGTGATGGGGCATGGGGAGAGTGAGAAGGCAAGGAAAATGATGAAGGCTGAGTCCACAAATGAGGAGACCTCTGGGAATAAGGATCAGTCCTCGATACCTTAGTTCAGGGCCATGAAGGGACAGGGTGGAGAGAGAAGAAGCACTGGATTCAAAATGCAAGTTTTATAACTCTGCTGATGCCCACTGAGTCTCAGAGGATAATCACTGAGGAAACACTGCCCAGGGAGAAAGAATCCTTCATAGAGTTTCTTTAGCTCAATATGTGGGCAAAGCATCAAATTAGTACATTACATGCATTATCTTAATCCCACAACAACGCTAGGAGGGTTATTGTTCCCATTTTACACATGTAAAAACTGAGATTGAGGAAGGCTAGGTAACTTGGCCCAACTACAAATATCCATAATCTATCCCCAGGTCCAACTCCAAAGCCAATATTCTTTCTTGTATCTCACTGGTTCTCAGAAACTAGGGAACAAGGGGAGTGCCCCTGCTCCAGTGTGCACAGACTCAGCTGAAAAGACTGAGAATACTGAAAAGACTGAAAAGACTAGAATACTACCTGACACTACTCCCACATTGGGGAACTTCCAGTCACAGTATTTGAGTATCAAGTTGCATTAACTTTTTAAAAAACACTTTTTTCATAATAAGAGCTCATTCTGTTTATAAACACAAAGTTTGCTGTATGATAGCAGCATTCATTTTCTTCCATCAACATTTTCTTCTCTCTTTCAACTTGTGTTTGTAACTAAATGCTGCTTTGGAATTTTAAATGCTGTTTTGGAATTTGGGCTTCTACTTTATGGGTTATAGCCAATTTGAGAAATAGAAAGAGGAAATGCAGTTGAGATGTATGTTGTCATCCAATTTATGGGGCTCCCTAGTAAAGGTTAGAATGAGGCTGACTGAGAGTAGAAATAGGGTTTGCTACTACACCTCCATAAATGAGCCTTGGAATGGCCAGACAGCTGCAGTCTTCCTCACTCCAGCCAACTCCAACATGGTAGTAAGAAGCCCCATGTGCTGAATGCCAAGGACAGAATGAGAAAACACTTTACTTATGCTTCTATAAGTCTTAGATCTTTTCTATGTTGCTTAGGATGGTGTGAGAGAGAAAGTAGAGAAAGGGGCCCAAAATATTCCTCCAACACCACCTTTGTCATCGAGATTGGAATAGAAACCTGAAGAGTGGAGTAACGTGCATCCTTTCCAATGTTTATCAGCTTCTTAAACTTGTGCTCCATCGGCATCATGTGAACCTCTTTAGGTAGCATGCTCACAGGCATTTTTTTTTAATTTGAGTAAGTATGTATGTATTTTAATCTGGATTCAGAAAAATAGAGAACACTTTTTTAAATATTTTTTTAAATTTTATTTATTTCTAGGAGAGAGAGAGAGAGAGAGAGAGACAGCGTGAGCGGGGGACGGTCAGAGAGAGAGGGAAACACAGACTCTGAAACAGGCTCCAGGCTCTGAGCTGGCAGTCAGCACAGAGCCCCACGCGGGGCTCGAACCCACGAACCGCGAGATCATGACCTGAGCGAAAGTCTGATGCTTAACTGACTAAGCCACCCAGGCACCCCTAGAGAACACTTTTTAACACATTATCATGAGCAAAGGATTGTAAAGTCCACCGAGAATATTTAAAGAAAAACATGGCAGAATCTGTATGGATGACATGCAAATGTAGAAAAATCATGAAGGCAGCACACACACGATGGAAGGTTGGGAAAGGATGTCAGAACCCATGTACTTTAGTATCAGAAGTGAGCCAGGGCAGCTGTGCCTCTCAGCAGAGCAGTGCATGCTCACAGTGCTGCTGTGCTCACTCAGCTCTGCTGCTTCCTACAGTCCTTCTGGAACTGCTGAAGGGCGTTTTGCTTTTTGCTCACAAAAGACTCTCAACCCACGAGTCAGATAGAATTCCGTGCAGCACCCTAAGCTGAAAGTTCACGTTCTATCCTATTTCTTATCAGTAATATGTCCAGACATGTTGTCCAAAATAGTTCACCAGACTTTATGAAATGAACACAAAGACCGTATCAACATGAAGATGTCCCAAATTTGAACAATATGAAACTCTTATTATTCAAATTCCCCCCTAAAAACGCATCCCCTTGTAAACACAAACCCATAGAAATTAAAGTCCAAAGGCCTTCATTCTCAATTTTATACAACTGACTCAGTCTCCACCAAAGGGTTTTGTTCAGAGCCTGGGCTCCTAGAGCTGCAGCTGTGTCCTGGGATTTCACAGAACTGGGGATAGTTTCTTCAGCCTCTTCAAAGTTAGCTCTAGTCTCCAAGGGATCAGTGGTCACAAAAGAAACTGCATCTCCACTACAGAAGTGATCACAAGCAAAATTATGGCCCCCAAAGTAAGTGAATATGTAATGTCATTTGCCACTGCTGTTATTAGCCAAAGAGCATGGCGGATAACTTAGGGGTACCTATGCTGGAGACAGCGAGGACTTGAGAACTCCTGGGATTCAGGCCCATGGCAAGCCAGCCAGCTGCACCAGTTCACAGCAGCGAATCTGTATTCATGGAGCAGAAGGTACCCATCAACAACCGCACTTCCACATGTTTAATATGTGTGTGTTTATTCTTTATTGTTGTTACTGTTTTGGTGATGTTTGTGGGGATCTTCCATATTAATTGCCCACTTTATCTCAGAAAGCGATTTTGAGACACTATTGCCTTCTTAGAAAACTTAGATATTCTGATTTATTCATTTCCTTATGTGTCCTGTCTCATGCTTTTGGTACTTCTGTGCATGATTGTGGCCATTCTAGAGAAAACCTCTAATTCCAAATTCCTCCAAGTGTGTCCTCTCCAGAACAGTGGAGTGAAGGACAGTCTCCCCCATAAAAGCATGAGGAATGGGATAATGAACATCACCCTACTCCCGCAGCATTATGTTTCACTTAATAATATACAGCAATTTATTCTGATAATAGTAATTACCATCACCCTTCCATAGACTTTTCATTCCTACCTAGGCAGGTTGAGTAGGACCCAACTAGGCACTAGTTGATCAGAATAAAAATTCTAAGAAAAAAAAAATACCATGATCACAGTAAGAGCCAATGAGTCAGGATTACTTTTTGTCAAGAAGTACGAGGAGGATAACAAAGTTTAACAAAACTTTAAGGAGATTCTAGATATCACAGATTAAGGTAGTCAAAAGTTAGTATTTCAAAGAGTTGGGCCATTGAAAAGATTGAACACAAGCACAAACAAACAAAAATATTCCAGAAAACTTAGATTTCAGGGCAGAAACTTTTCTGCTCTCTTTAACTCCTTCCTGTCTCAGGGGGACCCGACCATTGGTTTGAGGAGAGACACTGCAGCTGTGAAGGAAACGATGCCAAGAGTTGCAGCTGCAGAAAGTTGTTATGGTTGTTTTCTTCTAACATCCACAGTGTAAAATTAATGCATATGCAAATTTTAAAAAATCAAGCAATAGAGAGTGGTATCAAATGAGAAGTAACTTTTCACCTGAACTCGTTCCTCCACTCTCCATTTCCAGCCCTCCATTTTTAAATATTTTTTGTTCAGCTGGTGGTTATCACCATTCCTCTGAAACATATGTTGATACTTTCATTTCTTGTTTATCAACTTTAGATAGTATCTGCTGGAAGATGAGAAACTTATTTCTTTCCTCCATCCACTTCTAAGTTTTTCCAGTTATATTGTTTTCGTTTTCCTGGTGATTATGTATAATCTTTTTTTTTTAAACAGCTTTATGTTTTTTAATTTTTTATTTATTTCTGAGAGAGAGAGACAGAATGAGCAGAGGAAGTTCAGAGAGAGAGGGAGACACAGAATCTGAAACAGTCTCCAGACTCTGAATTGGCAGTCAGCACAGAGCCCGACACGGGGTTGGAACCCACAAACTGTGAGATCATGACCTGAGCCGAAGTCAGACACTTAACCGACTGAGCCACCCAGATGCCCCGGTTATGTATGATCTTAAAGAGTATGCTTCAACTTTATATTTTATTTCATCAATTTTAGGCAGTATATCTTTATTTTTTTTGCTATATAAAAAGAAAAATCTGTGATGTTATCTTTCACGTCTCTCTGCTGCCTTAATAGTCAGACTTCCATTTTACAATATTATCAATGCTAATATTAGCCAGATTCTCTTGTATCCTTGTCTTCCAAGTTTTGTTTATATGTTGATTCTACAAATTAAAATAGCATTTGCATTATTCCAATTATTAAATTACTTCTTACTGAAGAACTTATTGAGAGAGAAAGGGTAATCTTATGTTATTAAGACTGAAAGATGAATATTCCAAGTGTCAATGTCAAATGGATTCCTTAAACTCAATCTTCAAGACTTTCTATTAAATTTAATTTGGTCAATGATACCTTTAGTTTCCAAGAACTCTTTCTCTCTTTGTTCTTATTTCATAGCCACCAATTCTTTGGCTTCTTGACTCTGAAGACATGTGTGTGTGTGTGTGTGTGTGTGTGTGTGTGTGTGTGTGTGTTTTGGTATCAATTTTTTTTTTTTCTGTTGTCTTACCTGTTTTCTTCAGGAGCTGTTAAATCTGTTCCACTTGGACCTTCTCATTTTTGTTGTTGGTTTAATCTAAATTTTATAGGATTTCCCCCCATATATTTGAATAATAAATAACGTTGGTCGATATTAGTAGCATGATTTTCCACTGTGGTATTTGACTTTTTTCTTGAATGAAATGATGAATGATGGGGTCTGTGTACATATAAGCTAGTAGTAGTACTATTTTAGGGTACATTTAGATATTTTCTTTATCATGTATCTTTCTAATTTTGCTTTTTAAAATATCATATCTTTTTTACTAAGTGTTTTGGTGCACCCTCAAATTTTGCGTGCCTGTTTTCACTCACTTTAGTGTCCAGGGGCCTGAACAGTTACATGTAATTTCCAGGTATAGTCAGTAGAGGGCAGCAAAGGGTAGTGGAGTAAGCACTCCCTGACAAGGTCTGGGCATCCCTCTTTCCCTTTCTTTATAGAGGTAAAAAATCAATTAGTGGTAGTAGAAAGTCCAAAGTGCCAGAGTCAAGAGAGATATTACTGACCCAGGATGGGGATCAAGCTGAGGAGGCACTGGAAAGATTTAGCCACAATTCACAGCTTCGGTATCTATCATAGAGATTAGAACCACTAGACATCTGGAGGGGAACCGTTAGAGCACTTTCACAGTCCTAACTCCTACTTCCCAGCCTATCTAAAGCCTAAAGTCTTGCTACTTAAAGTAACAGGAATGTCCTATCCACCTTGAAACTGATGCACACTTCCTGTCTGAGAGTTAACACGTGCTACCAGCAGTGATTAAGAATTCCACACCAGCCATTTCAGGGAGGAGAGATTGAATAGGTTATGGGGACCATAAACATGCAAACATAGACAGTTGATGAAAACACTCACATATGTGTCAATTAACCATTTTGAGAGCCAACCTACATCAGATGTGGCTTAAAATATATTTTCTTTCCTCCTCCAGAAGGGAAACATTGTTTAGGCATGGAAAAATGATATGACTTTGAAATTAGACAAACTTGACTCTATGAACTATTAGGTATGTGATTCTCAGTTACTGAACTTTATTGATCTTCAGTTTCTCTATCTATAAAATGGAAATAATGATTCTTATCTCATAAATCTGCTGCAAGAAAATGAGATATGTCCATAAACTGCCTGGCAAAGAACTTGGCAATCTGTAGTTATTCAATCGATATTACTACCTGTTCTCTCTCCTGGGCTTTCGTAATGGCAGAATACATGTGTGAGCTAGAGGGAATAATGCTCAGTGAAATAAGTCAGAGAAAGACAAATACCATATGATTTCACTTATACATGGAATTTAAGGAACAGAACAAATGAATAAAGGAAAAAAAGAGACAAACCAAAAACAGACTCTTAACTATAGAAAACAAACTGATGGTTACCAGATGGGTAGGGGAATGGGTGAAACAGGTGAGGGGAATTAAGGGTATACTTCTCATGATAAGCACTGAGTAACATATAGAATTGTTGAAGTGCTATATTGTACAACTCAAACTAATATAATCCTGTGTATTAATTTTACTAGAACTCAAATAAAAATAAAATAAAAACTTAAAAGAAAGAAAGTGAATTAAGAAAATAGTCCTGTATTTTCAAAGTGCTTAAAAATGTTATTCTTGACATAGGATCACCTTATACTATGTTTTCTAGTTGATATTTAAGACGAAGAGTTCAGTGTTCAATGAAATAAATGAAAACAGACCCTGCCACTCTTATTCTGTTTAGAGCTCACTCATCAAATTAAAATAAATAACAATGGCATTTTGGAAGGAATTAAGCTTTAGCTATTCCATGTGCAGGTAACTATTACGTGACTAAGGAAAACTCCCTTGATCTTTCTCAGAAAAACTTTTCTCTCCTTTGCACCACTACAAGGGGTAGATGGTATCAGAACACTACATCTGTCTCAGTTAATCCCTAAAAATCAGTCACTCACAATCCTGGTTCCATAAAAGATTCACTCAAAAAAAAAAGTTTTTAAAAATACAGGCTTCCCAGATCTAATGAATCAGAACTTCTGGGAGAGGAGTGCCTGAAAAGCTCCCCCAGGAGAGTCTGATGCATATCACAACTGATAAGCATGGACTAGATTCTAGAAGGAGAGTAGTTTTCCTGGTCTTTAAATTTCTAAAATCTCTGAAGGGAAGAAGCGGGGAATAGGATATAATCTGGGAGTTGGGAAAGGTGCAGAGATAAGTCTGCCTTCATTTCGTACCTTAAATAGATTTTGACAGATGCTTGATGAAAGGCCAGAAAGTGTTGCCCAATAAGCTCCATGGGTCTAAATACAGTCAAACAGGTCCCAGCTAGCACTTGTCGCTGTGAAAGTGATGAGAAGTCTGGATGCCACTATCTACTTGCCACTTCTGTGCTAGTTTGGTTTTAAGATAAGAGACCTTACCAAAGTCTGCAAGGACCTGTGCTCTGGCCTCTAGCTAGCTCTGCAGGCATACTGCACTCTCCTGTACCTTCTGCCTGTGCCTCCAATCTAGCAAACTCTTCCATGTCTCTGACATTTGCATGCTGTCCCTTCCGCTGAAAAATGAACCTTCCCTCGCCAACCATTTCTCTTCTCTCCTCTTCCCTCCCCTCATCCTTCTCCTTTCCTGTCCTCTCACTAAATAATTCCAAATTGTTCTTTAAAGCTCAATTCCAAAGAGCGCTCGCTTGCCCTCTCCACAATTGAAATCAGGTGTGTTGGTTCCCTCTTTTAATTTCTCATTTCACTCTTTTTCTCTGCAGTACTTTCCAGAGTCTGGTGTTACATAGTTATTGTTGGGACTCTTTGTTTAATTTTTGCTCTCCTCTCCCCTCATTTAAATCCAGATTTTGTGAGGGGCGCCTGGGTGGCTCAGTCGGTTGAGCATCCAACTTCGGCTCAGGTCATGATCTCACGGTTTGTGGGTTTGAGCCCCTGTGTCAGGCTCTGTGCTGACAGCTAGCTCAGAGCCTGGAGCCTGCTCCAGATTCTGTGTCTCCCTCTCTCTCTGACCCTCCCCTCCTGCTCTCTCTCTCGCTCTCTCTCTCTCTCCCTCTCTCTCTCTCAGAAATAAATAAAAAAACATTAAAATTTTTTTTAAAAAACCCAGGTTTTGTGAGCGTTGGGCCTGGGTCCCTGTTGCCCAGACCTATCAAGTGCCTTTCTCCTAGTACAGGTCCAAACACTATCTGTTGAATGAATGAAGTAAGTGAGAGACAGACTATTTTAGGTCACGCTGTTCCCCTCTCCATCAGTGCCAGGAAACTTTCATTCGCTCATTCAATAGAATTTTTGCATTCCACTAATGCACCAAAGCTCGTGAGAGGTAAATGATAAATTAGATATAGACTTTACCTTGAGGTCCATAGAGTCTAGAGGGGAATAAAAGACATGTATTCAGATACCTGTTACAAGAGCCTGTAAGAGGAACCATAAACTTTGTCAGTAGGATCAAATTCCAGTCTTCCACAGTTGTCAAAGGAAAGTGACTGTCCCTATGAGAAGAGATTAGGGGAGAGGGGAGCTCACAGGAAGCTGCGTGACTTCCTAAGTCAGCTGGATTTGAATCCCTCAGGTTACATCATGGCTGCCTGGCTTCAAAGTTATCTAACCTGTCTGTGCAGCTGCCCACCTCATCTGTAAAGTGGTCAGTTTTCTAGTGCAAAGGGAACATCATCTTTCCATAAAATGTCTTCGACAGAGTTTTGTAGGTTCTATGGCACTCAAGAGGTCCAGATGGCAAATACACACATGAAAAGATGTTTAGCATCATTGGCCATTAAGAAAATGCAAATTAAATCCACCATGAGATATCACTATGCAGTTATCAGAAGAGCTAAAATTAAAAAAAAAAAAAAAAAAGACAGCACCAAGTGCAAGTGTGAATGTGGCAAAACTGAATTGCTCATATAGTACTGGCGAGAATGTCAAATGGTACAGCCATTCTGGAAAACAGTTTGACAGTTTCTTAAAAAACAGCACATAACATGTATCATACAACCTGGCAGTTGCACTTAGGCATTTAGCCTAGAGAAGTGAAGACTTACACTGACACAAAGACCTGTGCACAAATGTGTATAGCAGCTGTATTAGTGATAGCCAAAGCCTGGAGACAATCCAGAACTCTTTTACCAGTTGGCTAAGCAAACAGTGATATATCCATATCGTGGCATACTACTCAGAGACACAAAGAAATGAACTATACCTCCAGCCATCTGGATGAATCTCTAATTATGTTGAATGGAAGGAAGCAAATCCAAAAATGTTACATACTGTATGATCCCATTTTTATTACATTCTTGAACTGGCACAATTATAGAAATGGAGAACGGATTTGTGATTGCCAGGGATGAAAGAGGTGGTGGGCATGGGAGGAAGTCTCTGGCTGTAAAAAAGTGATATGAAAGACCCTTGTGGTAATGGAAGTGTTTTGTATCTTTATTGTATCATTGTTAATATCCTAGTTATGATACTGTACTATAGTTTAGAAAGATAGTACCCTTAGGGGAAAATGAGTAAAAACCTGATGTAATCTCTCTGTATTATTTCTTACAGCTGCATATGAATCCACAGTTATCTCAAAATAAAAAGATTAACTTTAAAACATCAAAAGATGAAGGCCAAATCAGGGAAACAAGTATGTCAGTTTGGCAGCCATCACCTAAGCTTTAGAACCGTGACATCATAGAGGCAGTGATCTTTAACTGGTGTGGAATCCTCAGGCTTCAAAAACTGTTGCCAAGCGCTGTAGACTCACTCCATTTTCAGTGCCAAGATTTGAAGAAAAAAGGATGTTCACGTCAATCAGAAAGCATATTGAACTTTTAGGTGATCATTCAAGTCTTCACCTTATAAGGTAGTCTTTTAATATACTATTTTTGATCATCAAAACAGACTGATAGTAAGTGGAAGTGTTCTCTTTTGTTTCTTCTAACACATATGGACTAATTCGTAATGTCAGCACCAGTTTCATGAAAAGCTACTCATGTTCCTAAGATTCAGTGTTGCTGAGAGGGGAGGGGGCTTTACATTCTGGGGGAAGGCACTTTCTTGGCCCCGTGAGAGAGAATTTTCTGGTTTATGAAATAATCTATACTATTTATGAAAGAATTTTTGCATTCCGTGCAATTTTGCTGTTGTACCTATGATTACCAGAAAGTCCTGTCAGAGTCATATCTCAGCCAAGTAATAGTTATACTCTTATGTTTATAAACTTTTTGATGTTCTCATTAGTTTTGCTGATATTTCAGAATTTTCCTCAAGTTTGAATATTGATTCAGATAAGACTGGGGTCGGTTTTCCAGGATCTTTAATTATCTACATTTTTATGTTAACATGAAGCCAAGCTGTCCTTAATTATTTACAAATATCATGTAATTTTTATTAGGCCACAAACTGCATTGTTTGTTGGTGGTGGTCCACCTTCTTATAATACGCTCTACCTTTGGCCTCCTCTCGGTTCTCCCCTTCCAAAGAACAGCTCGTGATTAGCTTTGCTGCTTTCTCCTCCTCACCTCTAAAAGTTGACATGCCCAAGGGCTTTGTCCTTGAAACTGTCTCCATTTGTATCAATTCCCCAAGTGATCTTTTCTCTGTCAATAGCCTTCTGTAACTTGGTGAGTTCTGAGTTTGAGCTCTGGAGTCTTGCTTTGGAGGTTGAGACTAATTTTTAGTGCTATGTGAACCCTGACGGTTAGCATAAAACTACATTGTATATTTGACTGAGTAACTAGCTGCACCATGGTGTTTGATGTGCTTGCTGGCAAAGGTCTTCTGCTGAGATGGATGCCCACAATGAAAACTCTACATCAGCTGAGGGTGCCACCTGTACCCTACTTCTCCATGGCCCTGTTGAACTCAAGCAAGGTTGGAAGAGGCAGAAACGGCACCTCTTCTTGTTCAGCGATTTGTTGCTGATGTCAAATACCAAGTATGTATACTCTGCTACACACCTTCTTGATTATCATACAGCTACATTTAGGTTAGCCCTTCCTGTATGAAAACATTGTTTTTTTTTTCTTTTGTTTTGCAAGTGCTTTGATCCTTCCTTCATTCAATTATGGAAGTCTTGTATTGTACCATGCCCCTGCAGAGAATACAATTGAGAACGTGACAGGTGGTGTCTCTCTTACCTGGTGTCTCTCTTACCTGGGATCTATAGACAAAGGCTATAAAAGGGACAAAAAATATAAAAGACAAAAAATAAAAGGGAAAATTTATAGATTGTGATTAGTGCTTCTGGTAGAAGGGTGCCATGTGGCAAAGATGGGAAGGTATTAGAGAGGGTTGTCTAGGAGGATCGCTCTGAGATGGCAGTGTTTAAACTAGATTTGGTGAGAAGCAGCCACATTCCTAGACAAGATGGCTGAACCTTCTAGGCTGAGGGACTGGCAAGCCTAAGTTGGTGCCACCTGGCCCCTTCAAGGAAGGAGCACAGGGAAGGCTGGTTTGACTGGAGCCTAAAGTATGGATCATGAGATCAGATGTGATACTATATTCAGGTGTCCAGTCACACAGAATCTACACAGACCATGAAAATGGGTAGAAATATTATCCCAAAGGATTTTTCTTTTAATGTTTCTATTTTTAAGATAGAGAGAGTACATGTGTGTGTGTGTGTGTGTGTGTGTGTGTGTGTGTGTGTGTGTGAAAAAGAGAGAGAGGGGGGGAGAGAGAGAGAGGGAAAGAGAGAGGGAGCAGGATAGGTGCAGAGAGAGAGAAGGGAACACAGGATCCTAGGCAGGCTCTGTGCTGGCAGCAGAGAGCCCAATGCAGGGCTCAAAGTCATGAAGTGCAAGATCATGACCTGAGCTGAAGTCTGACACTTAACTGACTGAGCCACCCAGGAGCCCTGAAAATATTTTTTTAAATTTAAGGTTGAAAATAACTTTTAGGGGCACCTGGATGGCTCAGTTGACTAAGCGGCCAACTTCAGCTCGGGTCATGACCTCATAGTTTGTGGGTTGGAGCCCTGTGTTGGGCTTAGTGCTGATAGCTCAGAGCCTGGGGCCTGCTTCGGATTCTGTGCCTCCCTCTCTCTCTGACCCTCCCCCACTCATGCTCTGTGTCTCTCTCTCTCAAAAATAAATAAACATTAAAAACATTTTTTTATTTTTTGTTTTTGGTTTGTCTCTTGTAGGAAAAAAACTGTATAACTATTTTTATCGGGGGTGCCTCGGTAGCTTAGTTGATTAAGCATCCAATTCCTGATTTCAGCTCAGGTCATGATCTCACAGTTGTGAGATCAAGCCCTAGCCAAGCTCTGTGGTGGGCATGGAACCTGCTTAAGATTCTCTCTCTCCCTCTCCTCCTGCCCCACCTGTATTTGTGCACACTCTTTCTCTCCCTCTCTATCAAAAAAAAAAAAAAATCATGTATTGTGTATCTTTGTTCAGGCCTCAAATACTTTTTTAAGTAAGCAAAACATAAATGAATAATTAACTGTAATAATAATCATAAAATTATATATAATAATAAGTAACAAATCTAGCAATAATAAATGAATTGATGGTTTTCTTTACATGCTTTAAAATATATAGTCTTTCCTTAATACTCAACATGCAGAAAAATGGCTGGGGGAAGTGTTTTGAGTGTCTTCCTAGGCCAGACTTTGCTCAACACACACTTTGTAAACACCCATCTAACCGTCTCCTGTGCTGTGTGCAGAGGGTAATGGAGATGACTGGAGACAGGCTTTGCCCTGGAGCAATGAGCCCGGGTATCTCACCAGCCTAGATGCTCCCATAACATATATGAAACAAACTAACAGATGTCTTGTTTGAATATCTTTCTTTCTAGTTATAAAAAAAACTTTAAGATAAAGAATAAAATACCACTGAGCACCTTGTGGACTGCCAACTGTATGGACAAAGTAGAAGATGCCAGCATTGGTGCTGAGAGGTCCTTCATCTTGGGCTGGCCCACAGTGAACTTTGTGGCCACCTTCAGGTAAGACCTACAACTTGGTCTTGTATTTACAGAGGTTAGAAAGGAAAACATTTAACCTGATTGTATGTCAAGCCAGTGACTCACTTTTAACCTCCATTGATGACACTTGTTTGCCTTGTGCTTTCTCCAGAAAGGTTTTTATGTGCAAATGTAAGGAATAGGATAATAAAGAGTGGGAACCACTGGACTAATTTCCTTTGGATTTGGTCAGTGGTTTTTCAGGTGGGCTCTAGGAGCCACTTGAGGAGTTGGGTGTTCTGGGTATGTGGAGGAGAATCAAGAGAGTGTGGTTCTGGGGCCCCTCTCTGATATCCTGCTCCCCAATTCCCAGGGAGCTATCTGTGTTTGTAAATCACAGGAATATTTCTCTTGAGCAAGTACTATTAAATAGTCCAATTAAATTTGAAAAATTGCTTTTATATTCCCAAGTCAATTCCTTTAAGTAAGATGTAATTACTACAAATAAATCAATTATGTCTTTGAACACGAGGTTGCCTGAATTGCTGTGCAGATTATCTTAGTTGGTGTCTGTAGAGACTTTGAGTCCATGGAATAGAGCTGAGTTGTGCAAGACACATTTTTAGGCCCACATCAGGATGGGGAATTTGGCCCTCTACCCTGAACATCCTGAGAGACACTCCTGGGTTTACAGGAGTCATGCAACACATGCATCTGTTGTTTGAAACAACCACACCCCAAGTCTCTCATTCTTGCTTTATACAAGGAGTGTTCATCACATGAACACATCACCCTTCTTTCTTCTCTTCACCCCACTTCACCAAAATCTCTCACATCATCATAAAGATGAAACAATGAAAATATTTACACATTGTTAATTTATTAAATAATAAACAGCTGCAATGTAGCTGTTGACATAATGAAAAATTTTTCAAAGCTTATTGGAAAGAAATATGGATTTATATCATCTCTGCATGCCTTTTTTCCACAACATATTTCCATAAAGATTATCACTTCCTATTGCTTAGTGTCCTCTCCATGTTGCAAATGGAAGGAAATAGCTTCAATTGGGAATATAGAAAGTCTTTGATAACGGAGTTTCTAAGAAACTTTTTTTTCCTAATGAGAGAGGAAATGTGGAGCCAGATTGCACAAGTTATGTTAGTTAAAAAGCTGTATGAATATATAAGGCATTTGTAACAATGTCTGGTACCTAGTGCTTTTGCTATTTGTTATTATTACTGTTCTGCAGATTGGCATAAGTATTTAGAACCTATGTCCATGCAGGTTGGGATGCTAAAAGGGCATTCCAAGTTTCTGATGAAACAGGTCTTGAAATGGTGATGGAGGGGGCGGGGAACAGTGTTGGTAGGAATATAAAATGTGGCAGCCACTGTGGACAGTTAGATGGTTCCTCAATAAGTTAAACAGAATTATCATATGACCCAGCAATGCCACTTCCAGATATATACCCAAGTGAAATGAAAAACATGCGTCTGTACAAAAATTGATACACAAACATTCATAGCAGCATTGTCAATAATAAGCAAAACATAAGGAGGGAGGAAAACAACCCAAGTGTTTATCAACAAATAAACAAAATGTGGTATAAGAGCTGGGGACAGTGGGAAATGGAGAGTGACTATTTAATGCACACAGGGTTTGCTTTTGGGTGATTAAAATGTTCCAGAACTAGGTAGTTATGATGGTTGCACAGTAGTGCAAATGTACTAAAACTCACTAATGTTCAATGTTATGGTGTAACTTATTACAATAAAATGCTAGTAAGTGATAAGTCCATGAATGAATGTGCCTTAAAATATTTGCATTTTTCACTACAAAAT
The DNA here is from genome assembly GCF_003009895.1 of Hyaena hyaena. Classification (NCBI taxonomy): domain Eukaryota; kingdom Metazoa; phylum Chordata; class Mammalia; order Carnivora; family Hyaenidae; genus Hyaena; species Hyaena hyaena. Next base: position 1,344,864 of record NW_024081099.1, on the reverse strand, counting down.
CCTATGGAAACTTTAGCACAGAAAATACCTTTAGTAATTTAGCAGTAGATGGATTGATTTTGCTCAGAGGATTATAGTAAAGAAGAATAAGTTTTCTAGGAACTCATTTAACATATTACGGTCTCCTAGATGTATGAAGAAATAAAATTCTTCATTTTATTGTAATGATTGTAAAAATTCTTCATTTTTTCGTAAAAAACATTACGAATGTTTTTTCCTAAAGAAAGATATTCATATTTCTGGGCCAAAATAGTTCCATCCAAATGCCAAATTTCTTAAGTACAATTTAATTTGAATGATAATGTTTCTTTATATTTGAATAGCAGGAACACTCTGAGGTAAAATTATCACTGGTTATCACTCGCATCTTCTTTTCCAGTTCTGGAAACTGAAACTCAGAGTGGTTAAGCAACGTGCCCATGATCACATAGCTTGCATCACATAGTTACAATTAAGCGTTTAGATTAGAAACCAACTTTTCTTCCACTTTAGGATCTATTTCCCATTACTGTACTACCGCTCATAAAAGAGCAGGGTCCATCAAAAGCTCAAATTGTGAGGAGAATACAACTTACACACATAACCACATCAGTAACAACTGGCTGCTGATATTTTTGTCTGAATGGAGATCTTAATAGAATTATTACATGTAGTTTGTAGCATTAGTATAAGTATTTCATGTAGTTTGATTTTCCTTCCATTTTTTAAATTGCAGTTCTTCAGAACTAAAGGAAAAATGGCACTCTTTCCTTCAAAGGTATTTTGTCAGTATACATATTTTAAATCTTTAACCCACAAAAAAAAGAATGCAAATTTCTTCAAAGCTATGCCCTCAAACTATTCTCCTTCTCCTTAGTAGAAATCGTTAGACTATCCTCAAATAATTTCTTATTTAGATTTACCCTGGCTGTTACTGAAGATACTGTGCTCTCATATATCTGCATATTTTTCGTATTTTTGATGAAGTTCTGGTTATCACTCTCATCTTCCCTTCTTTCCAATCTAATGATTGGCTCTAACATTATTCCCAAAACATTTATTTCCTTAAATGCAGATTACTCTATTCAGTAATTAGCAACTGCTAATTCCTACCCTGGAACCCAGGATGGTGCTGGGCCCTCCAGTCGAGGTAGGAAGTCTTTGATGACTAAATCTACTGCTCAGATCTCACACGATGAGAGCAAACTGTTGTTTTCTGAGTCATGTCTCATTTTCTTGAAATATTTTTGCAGGTTTTTTTCCAGCCCATAATTTTATTTGGATTTTTATTTACATGCTTTTTAAAAAATGTTTACTTATTTTGAGAGAGAGACAGACAGACAGACAGAGTGAGCAGGAAGGGGCAAAGAGGGAAGGAGAGAGAGAATCCCAAGCAGACTCCATGCTGTCAGTACAGAGCCCAATGCAGGGCTCGATCTCACGGCACATGATCTCATGACCTGAGCCAAAACCAAGAGTCAGATACTTAACCAACTGAGCCACCCAGGTGCCCCTGTTTGCTTTTAAAAATGACAAAGTATGTTGAAAATGTTAGCAACATAGATTAATTTGAATGTAAGCTAATAGGTAAATCATCCTACTCTATTTTGTGTTATTATTGAATTTGATTAGGTACATCAATCTAGCCAAAGAGAAGGATCAGCCAAAAAGCATCCCCCTCAAAATCTTCACTGAAGACATCAAGAACTGTGCCGGTGTAAGTGCTTTTAAGACCAACAATTAAATTCCAAGTTCCTGATTTAGACAGAATGAAAAAGATGGAGAGGGGAGTGGAGATAGAGAGGGAGGGAGGGAGAAAGAAATGAGGAGGTAGAAAGGAGAAAAGAGAGGAGGAGAGAGAGTATTTAAAGAAGTATCATGTGGGAAAATGTACTTCCCTGTCTACATGTATGTCTTTGTATACATAAAAAGTGAATCTTAGGTAATATGAAGCAAGAGGAAGCCATGCTACCTACAGTGTTGAAGCAGGGAAAAAGTATTGCATTTTAAATGTCCGTAATATTTCTCTAAGTCCTTCTAATAGCAATTACAGTGGCTTGTAATAAAGTGATTTTCACACGCAGTTATATCCTACTAGAATTAAAACATTTTTTTTCCAAAGGTCACTACTTATGTATGAAATGATTTGGGTGGTTTCCACAGTTCTTTTTCCCCCTATGATGTTTTATTTGGTATAATTATAAGCTTACAGAAAAGTTGCAAAAATAAAAGTAGTACAAAAAACATCCCATGTACTCTTTCCCTAGATTCACCTATCAGTAACACTTTACTCCATGTGCTTTATCGTTTGTTTTCCTTCTCTGTGTCTATTATGTGTGGGTATATACTGATTTTTGAGGGTCATAGATAAACCATGGCCCTTTATCCTTAAACCTAAGTATTTCCTAAGAGTAAGGGTATTCTATTACCACCATGCAGTTATCACCTTTAGTAAATTTAACATTAGTATAACACTTTAGTAGGCCATTCGTGTTCCCATTTTGTCAATTGACCTCAATAACATCTCCTTTCTAGTACAGGATCCACTCAAGGGTCAGGTATTACATTTAGTTGATACATCAAATGCAGAGGAGTTTTGAAGGGCCTTTTGTTCCAAGGAATATCAGGATTGATTGACTTTTAAGAGATCAACATATTTCTACCCCACTTTCTTTATGCTATTGGGGGAAAAAATCAAACCAATTGCCCCAGTTATTTGTATAACGTTTGATTTCTGAAATTGTAGTGCAGTAGCCAAGACATTTACAATGATATTTTGGGTATTTTTAAATGACTTTTTTTTTTTTCTGTACTACTTCACAGTAGCTCTAAATCACACAAAACAGTATTTGAAGGTGGAAAAAGACTTAGTTGAAGAACAGTTACTTCCTGGCCAAAGGAAAAGCCGTGCAAATATTGTGATCTGTTTCCAAGCACCAGATAGATGCACTGCATGAAGGAGATAAGAGCAGAGAGTTCTCCAAAGCAGAGCACACTCTCATCTCCGCTTGCGTGGATTTCAACTATGCCAGTGGGTTACACTCACAATGTTTCATGGAGAGTTACTTTGAAATTTTTAAAAATCAACTTTCCTTACGTATAATTTACACAAAAGAATGTTTTTAATTCACTCCTAAGATCCAAGTTTCCCCCTACCACAGTTTCATTTTATCCTAGAGAAATGATCCTTGGCATTTCTTGTTGTACAAATCTGGTGTAGGCAGATTTTCTTCTTTTATCTAAAAATGGCTTTATTTCACCTTCACTCTTGAAAGATATTTTTGTGGATACAGAATTTTGTTTGCAAATTTTTTCCTTTTGGCCCTTTCAAGGCGTTGCACTGTTTTTTTGTTTTTGTTTTTTTTTGTCTCGGTACTTTCTGATAAGTAGTCTGTAGTCATTCAACACCAATCATCTGAAGGTGATTTGTCAATTTCTGTAGCTGCTTTGAAGATTTCCTCTTTATTTTTGGTTTTTCACAGTGGAGCTATGATGTATAAAAGCATGGTTTTCTTTGAATCTGTCCTATTTGGCATATTCTAATCTTCTTGAATTTATAAACTTGTCTTTCATCAAATTTGGGGACTTTTAATCATTATTACCTCAAACGTTTTCTTCCCCATATTCTTTCTTCTCTCCTGAAATTTCAATTATATGTGTATTAGACCCTTTCATACTGTTCACTGGTTCCTCAGACTCTGTTAATTTTTTTCAATCTTTTTTACCCTTTTCTTCCTCAAACTGGATAATTTCTATTATCTTCCAAAATCACTGACTTCCATTTGTCATCCCCATTATACAACGTAGTCTAGCCGGTAAAATGTTTTAAAGATATTTCTCAGATAAAAAAAATTCTATTTTTCAATATATTTAATTTCTATGCTAAGATGCCTCCCTTTTGTTTATTGTGAACATAAGTATCTCATTCTCATTTGTATCATTGAGAAGTATTATAATTGCTGTTTTTGCCTAACAATCTGAATATCTAGATCATCTCAGCGTTGGCTTTAGCTCTTGAGAATTGATCACACTTTCCTGGTTCTTCATATGAGATGAGAAAGCAACATTTCCTTTTCTTTTAAATTATTTCAAAAATTAGTTTATTTCTTAAAAGCTTAACTGTTTACAAAGAGCTCTATCTACTGAAATTTGTCTGTTTTGAAGAACATACTACATGCAGGAAAATTACACCTTGGAATTACTGTTTTGAACAGAATATGTTCCTTATGCCATGAAAACCATTACCTTGCAGACCAAATAAATTAAGGACTGATATTAGCATTTCAAAAGAGATCTTTTTTTATATTAAAAAAGATTTCATGGGAGAGTTTTTAAGTTGTATTGAAAGGTTTTCAGATATCTTAAAAAATAGCAGAACCATTACTTCTAATTAAATACCAAGCTAAGACACACTGTTTGAATCTTCCTAGATAATTTAGGATAGGAATCCCCTTACATCCCTGAGTTTGGGTGCTCTGAGCTCTGCTGCTGGGTTCAGAACACTTTTTTATACTCCTTAAAGCTACAAGTAGTTTGAAATCAATGAATGCTTTTGTTTATAAAAGTCTGATTATCAACTTTCATAGCCATCTGATGATGAAATAATTGCATTCAATTCATAAGAAGAAAAATACAATGAAAGGACAAGTAATGAAATATGAAAAAGTTTCTTTTAGCTTTGTTCTGAATATTTTTAAAGGCTATGAGTGTCCACTGTGCTGTTTGTCTTATTTAAGCACTCTTTATCAAAGGACATAGGCCTCCTTGTCTAATAATATTATATATTATCTGATTGGTTACGTATTGTCTTTTTTTAAAATGTCTTTTGGAATTCAGATAGTTTTATAGATTACATCTCAGAATCCTGCTAATCCCTTTCAGGCAATTTTCTGTAAAATGTTCTAGTTTTGTGTAGCAGTTTCTCAATGGAAGGTATGGTAGAGAGCTATTTTAAGCTACTCACTGGCAGAGTTGGGAATCAATGTAAATTTCTAAAATTTTCAATCTCATTTCCTAGACTCCTTGGTTTTATTTGTCTCAACAGATTTCAACAATGAAAATCTTAGTAACTATGATGCCTGACACAAAGAAAGTACTAACTAAATAGTAATTTTTTAAATGCCTTTTATAGCCAGTTCCTACTCTGATTTTACAGAAACTGAGTATGTAACTGCAAAGAAATAAAGCCATACTATAATAACACAACTCAGGAAGATAGAAAAGCATCCAGCTCCTTTTTTTAAACTATCCCTCTGTTCCATTTTGGAAATAGCTTTATGGAGCTGAGGATCGGCCCACATATCTTCTTGGACTTCTCAATCTTTTTTTTTTTTTATTCCTTAAGCTGCTATATTTTGTGTGTCACAAATCTTATAAGAGAAATATATGTTTTACTTAAATGTTTCCTACTAGTTTCATGTTATAGAAAGAAACAAAAACATAATTAAGAGTTATGCTTTACATGTGCTTTATTTTGTCATTAACTGAAAACAAGCTTTGCCTTTAGAATGTGGATAATAATTTGGCAATAATTAGTCACCTGATTTCAAGTCTTTAAACTTATGGCAATTTTTCTTATTTATTTTTTGTAGTCTGTGACTGTAACAGTGACAAATTCAGACACAGCGAATGACATTATCAACACGTCACTACCAATGCTAGGAATAACTGTAAGTTGCCTGCAAACTATTTTCAGCTAAAAACCAACTTTGACCTTTGAGATTCGTGTGTGTGTGTGTGTGTGTGTCTGTGTGTGTGTGGTGCACCTCCCATTATAAGACACCTGATTATCAAATATCATAGCCATATTCTGCACCCCCCCCAATTTAGAAATTGAAGGCAATGAAGCTATACATGGGTGCTCATCTGTATTCCCATTTAAAATTTTGTGCAAATTCAAAATCATAACAAAAAATTGGGCTGTAATTTTAGAGTGCTAATAACATGTGGTTCACTGTATATATTTTATACATAGTGTAATATTTCTAAGTTTCTAAATATTTCCTTCTCTAGTGGACTCTTCTTTCTGTGTCATCTTTCCTGATTCCTCCCCTCCCTATTTACCCTGGTCGTCACCCAAGGACTCAACCTCAGTTTAATGAATCTTAAATTACATGTTTTATTGTAAATTTTGACATAAACACAACATGGCTAGAAGCTACATCCCTTGATACAGGTCCTGAGGATGAGACCGCTAACACCCCTTCTGAACTGGTAAAAAGAAGAAGACAAGTTCTGACTGAGGCCATGGATCTGGGGGCATCTGTGTACAGATCACTTTCATCCTGTTTTGGTTTTAGCTCCTTTGTGTTTTGATAGGGCTGGTATGAGTTGCTGAAATTAGTTTTTTTAATTAAAGAAATAAGTATATATATTTAAAATTTTTTAATGTTTATTGGAGAGAGAGAGAGAGAGAGAAAGAGAGAGAGAGAGAGAGAAAGAGAGAGAGAGAGAGAGAACATGAGCAAGGGGGGGGCAGAGAGAGAGAGGGGGACACAGAATCCGAAGCCGGCTCCAGGCTCCAAGCTGTCAGCACAGAGCCTGATGCTGGGCTCGAACTCATCAACCACGAGATCATGACCTGAGTCGAACTCAGATGCTTAACTGACTGAGCCACCCAGGTGCCCCAGAAATGGATATATTTGAAGAGATGTTTTGTAAGGGAAAAGAGAGAGAGGGTGACAGTAAGATGAACAGAACTGAGGGAGCACTTACAAAGCACAGCTTCTTATATAAAATCCTCTGTAAATGTGGAAATGTCTCACTACTGTGACATGACATAATTACAATATTTGTATTTAAATTCTATCTGACCCAATGGTATAATAAAGACCCTTAAAAATTCAGGGCAACCAGAATTTGGCATAAGAACTCAATGATTTCTGTAAAAACAAAATTTAATAGTACATTTGAAATAAAATTGAATTGGTATGTACTGAGTAAAGCACATCTCTGCATTGATTTCTAACAATGTGTAGAAATTGTATATTGTATATCATACACATCTCTGTATGATATATATACCCTGCATAAGAATTAAATCTTGGAAAGAGAGTGAGTGGTTTTAGAGATGAACTTGGGGAGACTGATTAATGATATTGTTCATTTTATTTCATTTTTATGATTTTCCTTTGCTTAAAGTGACCAATCTCACTAGGCAAGAATTTCTATTTTAATGAAGAACTGGGGTTGTCTTATGTATATATCCGTTTTAAGGAATTCCAACATACTGTTTCCAAACCCTACCTGAAAGAAAAAGTTTCTAATTAGCTCTTACTTCCTATTTTCAATACAATATTGAGCTGATTTAGCTGTGTGTGTGTGTGTGTGTGTGTGTGTGTGTGTGTGATACTTTCCATACCAGTGACCTTCCTTCATAAGGGCAAGGGCCATGATTTTTAATCAGAAGTCAAGGACAAACATAGTACCTATCATCAACAACTCCATTTCAAATATATTTTACTTTATTCTCCTAGAAGACTCTTTAAAATAGTTCACAATCTTTATAATTTAGATTTGTTAGTTTCAAGTGGGATTTCCAGTATTCCTGAGCAATAATTCTGCTGTGACTAATTGTTTCCTGCATCTGACTTATTCTCTATGTAAGGGTTCTTGTCTCTTCTCTTCCTGTAGTGGGGCATGTCTGTATCAAAGCCAGTGGTCGACTTGACTTCACTAACTCCTCAAAGCTTCTTGGGCATTTGTTTGCTCAGGGCTGTTGAGTTATCATTGCCTTTCAAGTCCTTTTCTGAGGAATAGTCATGGCAGGGTATGTGGCTCACTGGACAATATGCTTGTCTGGACAGGGACATTTGGAGACAAAAGCCAACTTTATCAAAGGGGTCTAGAAACAGCAGAAGGCAAGACTTCCTAGATTAGACTTTTCCTCCTTGGTGAAGGGGCACAACAGTGACTTCTTAAGCCAAGGGCCACCCACAAAGTGAGTGTGCTGATTGTACTGTGGTTCCCTGGACTTTTGTCAAAAAATGACAAGAATCTGTAATGGTCTACTGGAGGCTGTGAGGGGAACAAGTTAACAAATGCCGTTAACTCCAAAATTGCAGCTACCTCCATAGACCAAAGAGCGTTCATACTGGCCCTAATTCTTTTTCAAAATATAGAAATGCTAAGAAAATGTGTTCTTCAAGTAGTGGGAAAGATTTGTTGTGATGCGTAATCTCTTTTGTTTCCAAGGGCTCTGAGAAAGACTACCAGCTGTGGATCAGTTCTGGCAAAGGAAAAGCCCCACACCCACTCATTGGTAAGTGTCAGGGACAATCTAAGATGGGGTTGTGTAGGTTCAGAATTGTAACTCCAAGTCTCAAGGTAATGATTGTTCTGTCTTTAGCTTAAATACCCTTAAAAGTAAAAATTACATGCAACACTCACTCACACATTTATCAAGTCATTCCTAGGTACCTGCTCTTTACCAGGCACTGATAACATCTCTTCATTCAGTAGCTTATGGTCTAGTTGGGGAGAGAAATGTAAATTTTCTTACATGCATTTTTTATCCTTTTGATAATCCTGTGAAGCTATTACTCTTTTTCAAGTGATCTAAAGAGTATTTTCAAGTGATCTGGAAATCTAAACAAACAAATGTTTTTTATGAAATATTTGTCTATTGTTTTTTTTTTTACCTGAAAGACAGACCTGTATTGAAAATTTTTGTCTATTTATTTACTTATTTACCCACTTACTTAGGTATGAATGCAAAATGGATTAGAATTTCTTTTTCCCCATACATTTATTTTTCATTTTCCAGTCTTGAATTCCATTTCCTAAGTACCTAAGTACTAAGTAGCTTCTATTTTGAGAATCCTCTAAATCCAATCATCTCTCTGAATCCAGGTATAAATATACACTGAACACCTGTCCTGTGCTCAGAGGTTTTTCAGCATCATAAAAAAAATGAGAAAATCACATTTTAACTCCTCAAGTCTTCGCTGACTAAACTGTCTGTATTTTGCTGTTTCTCAAGCTTTTGCTAGCATTGTTGTTAAGGTTATTGATAAACAGTTTGCACCTCTCCTAAAACAGTTATCAAACGAGTGATCTAAGAAAAAATCTTTGGGTTAGCCAATTTGTTTAGTGTTTACCAGAAGTAGAAAAACTAAAACAAGAGAACAGGATCTGTAGTAGACCTTGAAGTATAGTAATATATCATAATAGTGACAATGATTTCTGCTCGAATTCTTACATACATTCTTACAAGCATTCCCTCTTACATGCATTTTTTATCCTTTTGATAATCCTGTGAAGCTATTGCTCTTTTTCAAGTGATCTAAAGAGTATTTTCAAGTGATCTGGAAATCTAAACAGACAAATGTTTTTTATGAAACATATATTCCCAGAGAGTCACCGAGGACATAGCTGAGGACAAAATCACCCCACCATTTCATGTTTTTGTATTAACGTTGACATCTTTGTAAAAGTTGGTCAGCAGTACAAAGGAAAAAAATTAAATACTTAAATATATTTATTTTAATAAAGCACATTGATTTAGATAAAACAATATAGACGAGAACTTTTGAGACTTAGAACAGCCTCAAGCATGAAGGCAGCTCTGAGGAATCCAAAGAGCCCATCATTCATGATCCTTTAGCAGCATTCGAAATGCCTTTCTTAACATGCTTTCAATTCTCAACTGCAGATTAACCCCTGGTTATCTTGGTGATTTGGTTGTACTGCTGTCATAGAAGCTTCTTTTGCCTTAAAGGAGGGAAGTCACTGTGGTTCTTGTGAACCGAGCATTGACGTTGTGTCTGTGCCAGATGAAAAGGAGCAGCAAAAGCTCCCCAAGTTACATCCAATAAATAAATCAGAAATGACAGAAAGACAACTTTCATTCTATTCTTAAAAAATGAAATCCATATCACAGCACAGGGTCTTTTGAGGATGCTGTGGAGAGGAAACAATTTAAAACATAAAAGAGCAAAGCAAATCACTTGGCAGGCCACTGTCCATGATTCTGGGTGCGGTTTCCCAGTCTGTAAACAGCTTTCCTTCTGATCCTTGCCAGGCAGAACAGCCCTCAGAGGGAGGGCGGTAGTGGGAGGGAAGCACAAAGCATAAAGGCAACCCATCCCATCCCATCACCCTGGAGTAGCTCTGACTCAAGAGTTGACAAAAGGAAATGAAAAATCTGTTCAACTGATATCATGTGTGAGAGAATAGTGAACATAGCAAGTCTTAATAGTATATCCAATTGGGGCGCCAGGATGGCTCAGTAGGTTAAGCGTCTGTCTTCGGCTCAGGTCATAATCTCGTGGTTCATGGGTTCAAGCCCCACGTCAGGCTCTATTATGACAGCTCAGGGCCTGGAGCCTACTTCCGATTCTGTGTCTCCCTCTCTCTTTGCCCCTCCCCTGCTCATACTCTGTGTGTGTGTGTCTCCCTCAGGAAATGAAGAAACATTTTAAAAAATGCTATGTTCATGGGGTGCCTGGGTGGCTCGGGTGGCTCAGTCAGTTAAGTGTCCGACTTCAGCTCAGGTCATGATCTCGCGGTTCCTGGGTTCGAGCCCCACGTTGGGCTCTGTGCTGACAGCCAGCTCAGAGTCTGAGCCTGCTTCAGATTCTGTATCTCACTCTCTCTCTGACCTTACCCTGCTCATGCTGTCTGTGTGTGTGTCTCTCTTTCTCTCAGAAATAAATAAAACATTAAAAAATACTATGTTCAATTGTGTAAAAAATGTTAATCACCAATGTTTATTAACATATTTACTCTTATCCTTATAAGTTTGTGGGTAAGCATTTCAAAGGATGCTTGTAAGACACAAAGGGGTCAAATAGTTTGCCTAAGATGTACAGATCTAGTTAGCGTTCAGAAACTAGAAGGCCTTAAATATTCTCAGATGGAAACAGCAAGAGCCAACATCGTGCAGACCAATGCACTGATGAATCTGTGTATCCCAAACAGAGTAAAATGCTTTAACTTTTCTCTTTTTAAAATCTTTCCCTTGAGCGCCTGATTTTTGCAGTGTGTCCCCCATAAGCAGGGATATGGTGCTCACTCAGGAGAGGAATCCCCAGGAGAAGAGCAGCATATACCAGTGTGATGCACACACTCACAGTAAGGTAACTTTGATGACAGCCATCACCATCAGCTTGAATTTACATTTAGATTTTTCTCCATACAGGGCATGAACATCCTTATGGAATTAAAATGAGCCATCTTCCATCTACTCTGCTGCTGCCACAGGGACCAGAGCCCTCCATCGATCCTTCTACCTACTGGGAACCCCTCCTTCCAAATGAGGGGTTCCCAGAGATGCAAGGCCAGTTCATTCTGAAGCCCAGGCACCCAGTGCAGAACCAGCAAGGGAGAGGTGAGCCCCTTCCCTTCCTTCAAGTGCTTTCTCCTAGCTCATATCTCTACTCTTAGACACAAATTCATGACACAAAGCTTGTTCTCCATGTGGGGGTGGGGAGGAACAGTATAGTCAAGATCCAATACCGATCCAGAATCAGGCTTCGAGAAACTCCCAAAGGTCTGAAATCAAAACCTGATGCACTTCTAGGAAGGTCTTTTGCTTTAAATTCTTCGAGATAGTCCGTTACTCTTTTCTCTGTAAACCCAGAGCCCTTTCCACATAGTTTTGTGTGTGTACAGCAGTGTGTCTTATTAGAGCACAAGCTTTTTATGGCCTAGAAACATGTCTTCTCCATTCCAGGAGAAGTTTTGTCTAGTATCTCAGGCCATCACAGGAGGTGTGACATCTAGATTGTGTGACCTAAATGCACAGAACAACAGAAGAACTTCAGTGGAGTAAAGAGTTACAGAATTGAACTGCATTTCTTCTGGGCTTAGGATGAAGTGGCCTTAGGTTCTAGTTAGAACTGAACTCTCAGGGCATCTGGGTGGCTGGGTTGGGCATCTGACTTCGGCTCAGGGTGTAATCTCACGGTTCGTAGATTAAAGCCCTGTGTCCTGCTCTGTGCTGACAGCTCAGAGCCTGGAGCCTGCTTCAGATTCTCTGTCTCCCTCTCCCTCTGCCTCTCTCTCATTTGTGTGTGTGCTTGCCTGTGTGTGTTCTCTCTCTCAAAAATAAATAAATATTTTTAAAACTTTAAAAAAAAAGAACTGAACTCTCAATTCTACTACCACTTTCCACATGTGTTTCAGACCCATGTCTAGACTGGAGCTAGACGATGTTTATGGTTGGGGCTTTTTAATCTTCCTTCTAGCTATTTTTTCTCTACCATTCCAATATTCCCCTATTGATATTTCTTTCTCTGATGAAAATGTGATATTAACCTGAGAAGTATTGGGGCCAAAATTGAAAGTATTTTTATTGTTATTATTGTTATTCTATAAGCTCAAAATTTCAAAAATGTTATTTTTTAATGTTTATACCCTAATTCGATCTTTAGGAAATGTAACCTAAATCTTGCCAGTACTGTTTAAGAAAATAGAGATTTCTATAAAGTTAGCTTAATTATTCCCATGTTTTTCTTGTCGATAGCATATATTTTTATTAGTCACAGAGGCAACATGAACTCTAACACCAAATAATGTACATTACAAAAGGTAGGTAATGTAAGCCTGAAAATGTTTTTGAGAAAGTACAGGACTTCAGATCTACTTGCTTTTTTTGTTTTTAAATATTTATTTATTTTGAGAGAGAGAGAAAGAGAGAGACAAAGAGTGCACACGAATGGGGGAGGGGCAGAGAGAAAGGAAGTGAGAGAATCATAGGCAGGGTCCGTGCTGTCAGTGTAGAGCCCTACATGACCTTGATCCCGTGAACCATGAAATCATGACCTGAGCCAAAATCAAGAGTCAGACACTTAGCCAATCAGGTACCCCATCTACTTACTTTCTGTATATACTCATGGAGTAGCTAGATATATAGCTTTGTATCCAGGGATACAGCACTCTTCTTAACAGCGTTCTTAGTTAAAGCTCAATAATGTAATATATGTGAATAGTTTTAGAAATAATAATACTAGGGTAAAGAGTAGGGAAACCAGGCTGCATACCACAACTTAACTTCTATATTAACTTGTATCTTAAGCAAACACTTGTAAGTTCTGATGTACAGTAATCTCCTTCTAGACTTAAGAATGGATTTGCTTTCTTCCTTTTGCTCCTTTAAAAATATAAGGGTATGTTTTTCAGGGCAGGAAGAAAGAGCCTTAGTTAGGCAAAGTGGTGGATTCCTTCATGACTGCATGCATTCTAGAGGTTGGAAAATGAAATAGAGAATGGGACTGAGGTCTGCTTTGCAGGGAAGAGACTGATATCTAGACTGCCGTACGCCCTTTCAGCAAGGAAATTACTTTGATCAAGGCTGCCATGAGCCAGGCCTTGCATGAGGAGTACATTATATTTAGTTCAATGAGTTGTAGGTAGTGTCATTTATGTTAAATTTGAGCAAACCGAAACTTAAAATTTTTTGAGCAATTTATCTATCTAAGTGGCAGAGCCAGGACACTTCCGGTTCTTAGATCTTGGTCTCTCTGATGAAGGGCCCGTGAGTGTTGCCACCCACATGAGGTGACATGGCGATGCACTCACTATGTCCCAGAACAGCCACTGGGTGGGTGTTTAAATGTTGCTCATCTGTTTATCCAAGTTTTAACTTGACTCCTGTCTTGACTTTTAAAGAATTCTGTTATTTAACAGATGTTTTAAGCAAATGTTAAGGTACCTTACAAGGAAATCATTGAGAGCTGAGCAGTAGAAACTTTGAACTCAGCTTTCCCATTGCTGATCACCTTTTCTTTGTGAAGCTCTTCTGCATTCCTTTGACAAGGGGTGTTGGATAATTAAAAATCATCTCTGGTTAGCTTAGTAGTGTCATAAGAAACACAGCCACCTGGGGGCACTTGGGTGGCTCAGATGGTTAAGAGTCTGACTCTTGATTTTGGCTTAGATCAGGATCTTAGAGTTTGTGAGATGGAACCTGGAGTCAGGATCTGGGCTGGCAGCTTGGAGCCTGCTTGGGATTCTTCCTCTACTCTCTCTCTGTGACTCCCCCTGCTCACACGAGTGTGTGCGCACATGCGCGCACACACACAGATTCTCTCTCTCTCTTTTTCACAAAATAAATAAATTTTGTGAAAAATTTAAAGTTTTAAAAATAAAACTTAAAAAAAAAAAAAAAAAAAAGGAAGAGGGATGCCTGAGTGGTTCAGTAGGTTGTTCGGCTGATTTTGGCTCAGGTCATGAACTCCCTGTTTGTGAGTTCGAGCCCCACATCAGGCTCTGTGCTGATAGTTCTGAGCCTGGAGCCTGCTTTGGATTCTGTGTCTCACTCTCTTTCTGTCTCTCTCCAAAATAAATAAACATTAAAAATATTTTTTTTAAAAAAGGAAGAAACACAGCCACCTGGATATTCTTCTCACATAGCCAGCATGTAAAGACTACTTTCCAGGGACACTACCTGCAGAAAGTCATCCATGGGGATGGCTAAGGATAGAGAAGCCTCAGGCTGACTGAGAAGTAGGGTCAAGCAGATATGTGTCATGAAAGGCAGATCCTTTTGATCAGAGACAGAAAACCAAAGAGGAAATCTGTGAAAACAGATGATTACCAAACTCTGCTTGATCTGAATGCCCAATTGTTTTAGCTTTTAAAGTGAGATCTGACACATGAATCCACTGATCATACTTAACGATAGGAAACTAACAACTACAGGTTAAGTGCCTCATGATGTAGTATAACAGGTAGTAAATGGCACCGGAAGTATTGACCCTGAGTCTGATCAAGTCTCCAGGTTTAACTATCAGTTTGTAGGCTATGGGCAAGAACACAGTAACACCACAAGGACGCTATGAGCCAATTTCAGAATGTGGAGAACACTACACAAATGACTCAGTTTGCCTCTTCTACCCATCGCAACGAATATGCTGCTAAACAGAAATGGAGAAATTAAGGTTAAGAGAATTAAACTTTACTACTACTATGACTACTCTCACTTCTTCATTAGATTCAGGCCAGAAGACAGTTAAAAGGAGTGCTTTCTTAAATTGGGCCTTTCGGCGGGGCTCCAGAAAGTTCCAGGACAGCCAGTGCACAGCATCATCTTCTGCAAAGCCAGGCCAGCTCTTCAGAGTTTCCCTCAAGGACATGTGTGATAATGACAACCTGCCCTCCCCCATTCTGGTAGGTCTCATTCTGGTCTCCCGTTAGCCCTCCTGAGGATGGGGAGCTCTGAGAGGCCAAGTATTCTCATTCAAATCTACATCCAAATAGAGAAATAATTAGCCAGCTCCTGGCTTTGGCTGGGAGGCTTTGTAACTGTTACTTCAAAGAATAAAATCTAATTCAGGTTCTGCAAAGTCATGAGGCAAATACAACAGGAAAAGATAACTCTTGTCCATTCTACTTGTTTCCACAAAGACCACATAGGCCTGTTCAGACCGGTCAAGATATGGACTCTGTGAATCTCTGAGAGCCCACCTCACCTTTACATTCTCTTTCCATTGCCTTCCTGAACTCACTTTCGTCTGTTTTCAGCTGAGTCTACTCAATCGTACGACTCAAAATGTCTCACGAAGCATAGCGACTCATCCTCTGGCAAATACGAATCTGTTAATCCTAACAGAATACGTCAAATGAAAGCCACAGGGTTTGGCCTGTGTTATCTCAAATTGGTGTACTGAACTGTCAGTGTTAACATTTATTGAGTGTCCAGGGTGTCTCTAAGTACTATCCTAGATGTAGGGAATGTTATGCTAGATATGAAGTAACTTATGATGTTACTCATATGCTAGCTACTACCCTAGTCAGCAAATTTATGGGGTAGCTATGAATATCATCATCCTTACTTCACAAATGAATTAGAAAAGCCTCAGTAAAGAATGTATGTGTCCTAGGTCACACACCACACAATACATTTCAGATCCTTGGGATTAGCTGACTCCAACCCCTATTATCTTTCTATACTGCAGATAGAGGACATGAAGGTACAGCAAAAGGCAATGAAACACCCATGGGAAGGGAATGTAATCAGAGAAGGAAGAGAGTTTTTGAGCCTGATTTTAAAAGAGGGAAAGAAGGAAAGGAAGTAGGAATGGAGTATTCAGTCACTTATAGAGGAATAAACAAATGGGAAATGAATGTGACAAAGAGATTCCCACACTTGGGGAACAGCATGTATTCAAGGGAACAATGAAAGAAGAATGGTGGGGTAGGAGAGAGAGGGTGATTCTAAAAAGGCCTTGACACAAAGACTAACTTTTTAAAAGTGCAAACTCACTGAAAAGAAAAATCTGATTAAAACAAGTGTTTAAAATGTTTTACTGTATCACTGTAAAGTATATTTCTGTGTAGAAAATATATTTAAAGGGGCGCCTGGTTGGCTTAGTCGGTTAAGCATCCGACTTTCGCTTAGGTCATGATCTCGCGGTTCTTGGGTTCGTGCCCCGCGTCTGGCTCTGTGCTGACTGCCAGCTCAGAGCCTGGAGCCTGTTTCAGTCTGTGACTCCCTCTCTCTCTGACCCTCCCCTGCTCACACTGTCTCTCTCTCTCCTAGAAATAAAAAAAAACATTAAAAAAAAATATATTTAAAGATGCTGAAAAATAAAATCCAAATTTACTTTAGTCCTTTGAGCTCTAAAACACTGTACCATCATATTCCCTAGCTTTTTCAAAAAGGAGGCAAGCTTGTGTTCTGGGTTTATGGATATGAAATATCATGTACTTTTCTTTTCTTTCTATAGGATATGCTTTGCTTTATCAATAAAAAAGGGCCACTCACAGAAGGAATCTTCAGAAAATCAGCCAATATGAAATCATGCAGAATACTGAAGGAGAAGCTAAATTCCGGGGACAAAGTGAACTTGGCCAGTGAATCTGTTCTTGTGGTAGCATCTGTCTTAAAGGTAGGGAAAGTTCTAGCATTACTGACACTTGAGTAACTGAAGCTATGATGGGTATCCTTCATCGTGATTGCCCAAGAACCATAATAGGCATAATAGATTAAGTATCTGACAAACTGAAAAACACATCACAAAGTCAAAATTTAAAGAAGCTACTTTAGGAGTTAAAAGCCCCATATTTCATCACACGCCACCCTCCCCACCTTCACTCCTGAAGACTCCATGCAAAATACTAATACTAGTAATAATAATAAATTTCAAAATATACAGTTTCACATACAGAATATTTACTGAAGCAAACATCCTGCTTTTGATGACTTCCTCACCACCCTCATAAAAATGAAGGCAAAGTTTCCAAAAGAAAATTCATGTTAAACATTTGAAAATAAGTTTAGAAGTTTACCATAGTGAGCAAGTACTTTTTTATGATGAATCAAAAAAGGCTCAATGAGGCCACCAAACTCTCTGTCCACTTAATCATTCTTTCCCATGTTTCTTAATGCCTTATACTTTAAATGCAGCATAGGAATGACTTCACCAGTTGTGTCTTTCACCTTATCGGCATCCTTTGTTAATATTTGTTATGTTTAATCTACCATCCCAAGGTTATAACTACATAGTAACCATTTCCTGCCACATGCCTCTTCCTACAAATCTAACTTTTAAAGTGGATGCAACAAAGTTAGTTTGGAATTCTGAAAATTCAATAGATTTTCGATTAATTTTGAAATGATACAGCTAAATCACAAGTATCCAGTTACATTTCTATATGGGGAATAACAGAACAGAGAAAGAATTTAATTAATTAATCTCAACACCTGTTAACAGCTCTGAACAAAAATTTGTCACTGTAATAATGACTACAAACAGGTTATTAAAATTATATTACAACCTCAGTCACATTTGGCCTTTCCTTAGCCCCCATTAATATTTGACCATATAATAAATAGCAATAGTCCAGAATGATTTAGTTGACCACAAGTACACTGGGGCCATAGTAATATACACCAGTAAAAATATACATACAGGCATCAAGAAACGGGAAAAATGATGATACACCAGGTATGCAAATAGCAAGATAAGTGTTGCCCTCTGTAAGGTACACACTTGGAATTGGTTTTCTAGCAAGAGTCTGTACATTCTTTCCTATTTCCATCTTGTAAGCACAGTATAGGAAGAGGGTGGCCACTTGTGGATATGGTTCATAGACATTTCTAACATTGTTTCTTCCTAAAGTTGACTGATCTTGGTGGAGATTCAGACTTTGCAACCTTGACCTTTATAATATCATGTCAAACTGACTGGAGAATTGGCCTAAACCAGAAAGGAATATATCATCAGGTTGACAATGAGTTTGCCATTAGCCTGTCTACTTTTATACAGTTAAGAAAAGGAAGAATGGGGCACCTGGGTGGCTCTGTCAGTTAAGCGTCCAACTTCGGCTCAGGGCATGATCTCATGGTTCATGGGTTCGAGCCTCGCATCAGGCTCTGTGCTGACAGCCAGCTCAGAGCCTGGAGCCTGCTTCAGATTCTATATCTCCCTCTCTCTCAACCCTCCCCTTCTCACACTGTCTCTTTCTCAGAAATAAATAAAACATTAAAAATTTTTTTAAAAAAGGAAGAATGAAGCAAGTATGAGAGTAGCGTTCTCCCAAGAAGCACATATACAAGTCAGAAGACTCAGTTCTTTCCTGATATGTGTGCAAGAGCACACGTGTGTGTTTTGTTTGACTACTTTTCTTGCTAGAATGAAGAGCTAACACTGTGTCTAAAGTAAACAAGCAAAAATGGGTCTGTGTATTTCTGTCCAAGAAGCTAATAGAATTTAAGATGATCTATCTCCAGACCTTGTCAGTTTGTCGTAGTTTGCTAAAATGTACACAAAAGAGTAAATTGCAGATGATAAAGGGAGCTTTATTTTCATTTCCACCAAAACCTAGGCTCTGCTTTTATGCCCTTAAGTTTTAGTTGGAAAAAAATACAAGCACTGTTTGTGTATGTGCAAGTCAATGGAGAGTGAGAACCCAGCTCTGTGTGGGTCACAGTTTGGGTATCTGTGAAGGAAGTGGGGACTGAACTGAATTTTTCAACTAAATGTTTTCTCTGTAAGTTTTCCAGTACATATTTTCTGTATGAATTATACTTATATATATATATATATTTTTTTATCTACATAAGGATTTTCTTAGAAATATCCAAGGAAGTATATTTTCATCTGATCTC
Source organism: Hyaena hyaena (assembly GCF_003009895.1). Classification (NCBI taxonomy): domain Eukaryota; kingdom Metazoa; phylum Chordata; class Mammalia; order Carnivora; family Hyaenidae; genus Hyaena; species Hyaena hyaena. The sequence goes on along the minus strand of NW_024081099.1, from coordinate 1,325,831 downwards.
TATGACAAATGGCTTGGTGTTACTGATCAAGGGAGTGAGGAGGAGAAAGTAACTGCAGCCCAGAGGTAATGATGTAGTTATTACTCCAGGCATGTCTCAAAAATATAACCAACTATTAGGAAAATATTGGCTTATAGTTTATAGCTTTATCCACTAAAATCATGTCAATGAGTTTCAATTCTTCATACCCATGGTGGCCAGATTAAAAACAGAGGCATGCCTTACTACTATTATTGAATTTTTATTTTTCTTCTGATCTTATTAATGTGGAATCCTTGACCATGTTACACCTTCTGAATATATGAAACTGGTAGACAAAATCCACTGGTCTAAAAGAGATGCTCCAGCATCAACTGCTGGTGGTACGACCTTCAGTTTGTCAAACATTTAACTAACCAGAGAAATTTGTATCTGGTTCAGGAACTGAACTCAGTGAAACACTTTTGTATACGTTCATGCCTGGCACTCCATTACAGTGGGTTGTGTTCTAGATACACAAAGAAGTATTCTGTTCCCTATCTATCGATTTCCAACTAAGTGAAATGACTTGCCTTATTTAAAAGTGCACTTTTCTAATTTTAGGCTTTTAGACCAACTGCCAAGAGTGAATGTTGTCCTCTTGCGATACCTTTTTGGAGTGTTATACAACATTGATCAGCATTCCTCATCCAATCAGATGACAGCTTACAATTTATCAGTGTGTATAGCCCCAAGCATTCTTTGTTTATCTAATTCCTGCAGCTCGGAATTAGAAAGCAACTTCATAAAAAAGGTAATGAGACCTCTCATTTTTATCCTCTACTGGGATACTGAACCTGAAAATTGCAGTAACAACTCGGATGGATCTGTTTCACAAAGTGCACGTTTATATTATGCTGCCCTGAAGTGGCAGAGTGCTTTATCCTGCTCTGCGGGTGTTACGGCAAGGGTTGTTGTTAAGCGGTAAACTCAGAGCAGTTGAGTAGCTTCTTCCCCATCCAGGAGACTACACACTAGGTTGCCTGGACAAACTGGAGGGGAGTAGCATGAATAGAAAAGAGCCGGGGCTCCTGGGTGGCTCCATCTGACTTCGGCTCAGGTCATGATCTCACAGTTCGTGGGTTCGAGCCCCATGTCGGCTCTGTGCTGACAGCTAGCTCAGAGCCTGGAACCTGCTTCAGATTCTGTATCTCCCTCTCTCTCTGACCCTCCCATGCTCAAGCTCTCTCTCTCTCTCTCTCTCCCTCTCTCTCTCTCCCTCAGAAATAAATAAAAAAAGAATTGTTGATTAAAAAAGAAAAAAGAAAAGAGCCTGGGCTTTGGAGTTTGACAAGTCAAGGTTCAACTCTCAGCCTAATCCTTGAGGGACATGTAACCTTGGGCAAAGCCACAGTTTCCCCAGTACACAATGGTGACCACACCCAGCTCCTCTGGTCATTACTGGCACATCCTCGGTGGCTTGGGCAAGCTCCCATGGCTCCAAATACATTGGCCTTCCTCTCCCGGTTGTGGCTCATTTAGAAAAATATGTGGCTACTATTTTGCCTGTGCTATGTCATAAGGAAACTAGTAAAAGATTCCAGACTATCCTAATGGAGCCATAACATGCTTAATAAGATCACAGCTCTTCCCCAAGCTCACCTAGAAAGCTAGTGTGAGGCAAGGTATTGCAGTTAGACAGACATGTTTTCTCTCTAGCTGCATGGGTTTTCCTTCACAAAGACACTACAGCAGTCATTGTTTCTCAAGTTTAAGATACTTCTTCATTTAAGAAGTGAATTTCATAAGTTTTGGTCTATGCTTTATTTTAAAAAAATTTTTTAGATTTATTTATTTATTTTGAGAGAGAGAGAGAGCAGAGGAGGGGCAAAGAGAGAGAGGGAGAGAGAGAATCCCAAGCAGGCTCTTGCTATCAGCACAGAGCCTGCCTGGGGCTCAAACCCACAAACTGAACCATGAGATCATGACCTGAGCCAAAATCAAGAGTAGGACATTTAACCTACTGAGCCACCCAGGCGCCCCTGTCTATGTTTTATAAATTTTAGTAAGATCTTATATGTCAGTTACAGCTCAATAAAACTGGAAACATTTTTTTAAAACGTAAAATTTAATAATGTGGGTTACTTCAAAAATTATCCTAGTTTTCAAGATGTAACCATTGATATCAAAATGTTAGCTATTAAACTAGGTCACAAATTATAACTTTAGCTAACTTTTCAACAGTATTTTAAAATCTAGACCCAAATTATATTGGAAAGTATCACAGTTATTTCTTAGAGAACTCTCATTTCTATATATTTTTGTCAACTCAGAATTTTTCCCAAGAATTCTTTCACATTTTTTGTTAGATCCAAGATTCATATACAAAATGTGATTTATAACTATGCCATATAAAAAAAAAGTGCCTCATTTTTGTTGTCTTGTGTTACAGGTTTCTCTTGTACAATTTCTCATTGAAAACTGCCTCAAGATATTTGGGGAAGACATCACTTCTCTCTTGGGAGAGAGTTCAACGAGCTGTGATAACAGAGAGAACGCTGCAGGTACTGTGAATAATTTAATTGGCTTCGGTGAGAAGCAGACACCAAGGTTGTCAGGGGTCATGGGAGATGCTTAGACTGTGCTGTTCTGGAGCCCAGGGCACATCCCCAGGGCAGTGATTTCCATCTGCTCCTTCTTCCGAAGTCTGGCTCACAGGTCAAGGGAGGTCTCACCCTATTGTGAGACCAAAGACAGGATAAGATGAGATCTCTGACTTCAAGAAAACTTGAGTGTAGATCATAGCAAAATTAAGAGACATGATGGTATGATACAGTGGGAATTGTTTCAAACAAAATTTAAAATGGGTACCATATATATTTATTATATTATAAATGTAATATTTATACATTATATTACATTTCACCAAATGTGCTCTGGTGAAAACCAGAGCAAAGGGCCCAGACCACTGCTTGTTTTATTCCCTCCTCTCTCCTTTTTCTGCTCAGTTGTCTCTGAGGCGTTGCAGGATTCCAGTGCTCTTTGAAATGGGTTGAAAAGAACTGGCATCATTGAGAAAAAAGGACTTGATTTGATGCCAAATAACCTTTCCAGAGTATAAATTCCTGTGCCCTCATTTACCAGCTATGTTACCTTTGGGCAATTATACTAGCTCAGTATCACTTTATTCATCTCTAAAATGTGGATGGGGGCACCAGGGTGGCTCAGTCAGTTGAACATACAACTTTGGCTCAGGTCATGATCTAGTGGTTCGTGAGTTCGAGCCCAACATCAGGCTAGCTACTGTCAGCCTGTCAGTGCAGTTTGGATCCTCTGCCTCCCTCTCTTTGCCCCTCCCCCACTTGGCTCTCCCAAAAATAAAATAAATATTTAAAAAGCACATAAAGTATGGATGAAAATAATGTCTGAACCCTAGAATTGTTGTAAAGGTTAAGTAAGATAATGGATGTAAAATAAATTTGTAAAAAAGCAGTTAATAGGGCTAGGGGAAGCTCCCTTGAGACTAGAACTAGTATTATTTGAGCCTAGCAAGTCACAGTTACTTGGCAGGAGTCCATTTTATAAGATTTATATATATATTTACATATATATATTTATATATATAAATAAATATATTATATATGTAATATATATATATTTTCTGTATTTCTTTAGGAAAATACATGTCATCAGGAATTAAGATGAGTCTAGTGTCTGGGGCGCCTGAGTGGCTTAGTCGGTTAAGCGTCCGACTTTCGCCTAGGTCATGATATGGTGGTTCGTGGGTTCGAGCCCCGCGTCGGGCTCTGTGCTGACTGCCAGCTCAGAGCCTGGAGCCTGTTTCAGTCTGTGACTCCCTCTCTCTCTTCCCCTGCCTGCTCACGCTGTCTCTCTCTCTCTCTCTCTCTCTCTCTCCCCTAGAAATAAATAAAACATTAAAAAAATTCAATTAAAAAAAAAGATGAGTCTAGTGTCAGACATGGGAATATACTTATATAAGACAACTCTGTGTTTTTTATTTCATCAGTGACAGCACAACAACCTCTTGAATCCACACCGGTGAGCGTGAGAGTGATTTACAAAAAGTCACAACTGCAGGATGATACCAAGACCCTGTCTGGCATGGATCCACCTAGCTACCTATCTACAGTTTTCTAAGTCACTGAAGACTAGAATCTCCATAATGATGCTTGATCCTTCCTTTGTCTTAATTTCCTATAAAATAGGAAGTATAAAGAACTTTTTTTTTCCAACAAATGAGAAATGAGCCCCTTCCAAGGCCCCAGTTTATCCCATTTGAGTTTTTCTTTTCCTTGATCCCATTTATCCCTACTGAGGTAAGATTCCCACAAAATATCTCTTGTATCTTCAATGCCTACCACATTATATATTTTTTGTATTGTTTTGTGTTGTATATTTTTATACTGATGCAATGAAAAATCATTTCATAACTCAGCGGGTCAGATGACCATTTTATTTGCTTATGATTCATATTAACTTCAGTGGAGACTCATCTGAGCAGTTCTGTCTCCACTAAGTTCACTGTACACTTGCAGTAAGCTTGTAGTTCATCTGGAGCTATCTTATGTGTCTGTATGTTGGTGTTGGCTCTCATGCGGTCCTCATGTCTTCAACAAGCTAGCCTGGACTTCACGTGATAGAAGACAAGCTTCCAAGAGCAAGAAGCTGATGTGGGAGAGGACTGTGCAAAGGACCATGCGACAGACAATGATTTACAAGACGAGGAGGCATTCATCATTTATTGAGATCATGCGTGATCATCAAAACTCAAGGCAGTACCACTACCACACACATCCTTTTCATCATTTCTGTACACCAGCATTTCTTAAAGGGTATTCCAAGCTTAGTAGGAAGTATCTTTGATATAATAACTGATTTGTACCTCAAGTACTCCTTGCCTCTATCCTTCCCCCTGTCCCAAGCTGTCTTAAGAGACAACTAAATCATTTCCTCAGGGAATAGAACCCTAGCAGAAAAAGAGGAAAAGGGAGCTCTTTGGTTCTTATGAAATTTTAAAAATTTAATTTCCTAGGAAACAAAAAATGATTCGTGGCATAGAGTAAAAGATTTGGGTAGAAATAATCATAGAATAGCTAAATGACATGATAAGAAAGATAGGCCCTGTATATTCACAGTTTCTTTTATCTCAGCATGGAAAAGATCAGTAAGTAGAAGTATTCCCCTCAATCTCACAAAACTATGGAAGAAATAGAGAGAATCACTGGGTTTGAAAGACATGTCTCAGCAACAATAGTACAGACCAATTCCTCAGGACCAGAGAGCAACTAGGACATCTCAGCAGATACTAGTATACATCAATGACACTGACCACCAGATATGTGCCACCTCACCATTTCACAACCTCCTAACACCTTGGCTCTGGAAGACCCCAGAACATAGACACTCATGGAGGAAATTAAGAGACCCTGAATTTCTACCAATCTGGGAACAAAGGATCAAGCTAGACATCAAGTGAGTTATTTAAAAATGAAGAACTCTGCATTTCTTTAACATATGTCAGTGTATAGACCAAGATTGGTACCAACACATACAAAATATTGATCCATGCATTGTTTTCCTAGAAAGGGTTTTTTGGTCAAATAGGTTTGGGAAATGATGAATTTTCCTTTTGGAAGTCAAATGCCCAATAACATATTAAAGTCTTAGAGCAAACCCACAGTAAAAAAAACAAAACAGTATTTTCCGCATTTATTTGATAGTACTTGACCCTTTTGGAGTAACTCCATTAATTAATGATCCTGTTTATTAACATATATTAATAAACTTTGCTCTGGGGTCACGTGGGTGGTTCAGTTGGTTGAGTGTCAACTTCTGATTTCAGTTTAAGTCATGATCTCATGGTCATGGGATTGAGCCCTGCATTAGGCTCTTCACTAAGCACGAAGCTTGCTTAGAATTCTCTCTCTCTCTCTCTGCTCCTCCCCACCTCACATTCTCTTTTTCTCTCAAAACAAATATTAAAAATAAATAAATAAAAATTTCTCTAAATTTATTTCTCAAACCACAGATCTTATCATTTCACTCATCTGCTAAGAAACCATCGATGGACTTCAAATGATCTTTGGATCATTTTTTTTCTCTTTATTTCAGAAAAATATCTTTTTAAAGAGCCTCCACAATGCAACCTGCTCTAGTAATCAATTTTGTCTTCACTTTTTCCCAGTGTAGATCCTTTGCTTTAGCTAGGTCAGACACTTGACTGGTCCCTGTCAAGTCACACTCATTTTTCTAATTATAATTCTCACCTCTCCCTTGTCTCTACATTTCTACACACTAGCTCAGTAGCCATTTGAGTTCTCAACTCCCAGAAATTTCACAAAACCTTCCTGATCTCAAATTAATTGTTCATTTTTAACACATGAGCACTACTGCATTGGTCATATGCTGCTTTGCACCATCAGGAATTATGCTGGTATGTTCTTTTTTTTTTTTTTTTAATGTTTTATTTATTTCTGAGAGAGAGACAGCGTGAGCAGGAGAGGGTCAGAGAGAGAGGGAGACACAGAATCTGAAGCAGGCTCCAGGCTCTGAGCCCCTATGTGGGGCTCGAACCCACGAACCGTGAGATCATGACCTGAGCCTAAGTCGGACGGCTTAACCAACGGAGTCACCCAGGTGCCCCTATGCTGGTATGTTCATACATTATCCAGCCAATCCAAATTCCTGTGGTAAACAACTATATCTTGTGTTAGTTTTATTACTTTTAGGGGTACCTGGGTGGCTCAGTTGGTTAAGTGCCTGATTTCGGCTCAGGTTATGATCTTATGGTTCATGAGATTGAGTCCCACATGAGACTCCGTGCTGAGTTTGCAGCCTGCTTGGGGTTCACTCTCTCCCTCTCTCTGCTCCTCTCCCACTCATGCTCTCTCTCTCTCCAAAAAAAAAATAATTACTTGTTTTAAGTTTATTTTGAGAGAGTGGGAGTGCATGCATGTGCACAGGGAGAAAGAGAGAGAATCCCAAGCAGGCTCTGCAGTGTCAGTGCAGAGTCCAGTTCAGGGCTTAAACTCACAAACCGTGAGATCATGATGTGAGCTGAAATCACAAGTCAGATGCTTAACTGACTGAACTACCCAGGTGCCCCAACATTGTATTACTTTTAATGCCTATGTATATGTCTACTCAAAAAATGAATGAATGAATATGTTCAATTTTCTACGAGTGTAGAGATTTTACATTGGTGACAACTGCAAATTTTTAAACTGAAGAGGTAGAACACAGCACATAAGAAATTTCAGGCAATTAGACATCAGTTTGACTAATTTTTTTTTAGCTATGACTTTACAGCTTTATTCGCAAGTTCTGGGATATACTATTTTTATTCATTATGTAAAATATGTGATATTGGTGTGATATATTTGAGAATAATTGCATGTTTGTATGAAATCTCTTTTAAACATCAACTATCCAGAATATAAGGGGCAAAAAACATGGCTAGGTAATGCATCTGTGAGTTTCTAAGCCCAGGAAGATATAAAAAAATTTGAAGAGATACAAACAACAGGAGATAAAGAAAAGCTGAAATTTAACTGACTTGACAAGTGCAACTCATAGAGGAGATTCTTAACATGGGAAAATAGTTCATAAATGTTAGTTTTTCCCTCAGGGTACTCAAGCCTAGTATCTCTTAGAGAACAGCAATTTATTTCTTCATTTTGAAGAAAGATCTTAGGAACTTTGATAAACTGTAAAAGGACTTAACTGCCTAATCTAGAATGAGTACAAGGCAATTAGACTGTGGATATTGGCCTTTACCATAGCTGGAAGTAAGATCTGTGTCATCATCGGTCAGTCTGCACTTAGTGATATAATGAAGGTTAAACATCTCCAAAAATAAAATAAAGGTAGTTAGGATGACTATCTGATTCCAGAAAGAAAGCTACTCACAGGCTACCAATATCAGAAAACGAATTCTTACAGATGGTCAGAGTTAAATATCTACTAATGGAATATACATAAAATCACTCAATTTTTATTCCACAAAAGCAACAGGTAAGGGTTCAGTGAATAGAGTATATATTAGTACAGGAAGCCATCTTTTTTTTCAGCGAACACTGAGCAATTTCTTTTATATTTTTCTGTAATTCTTTCCAGGCTAGCTGAATCATCCAGTAAATACTCAAGAGATTTATAGTGGATGGTGACTCTATTTTCCAGTTTTGTTTTGTTTTGCTTATCCATAGCATAATTGGTGTTAAGAAAAAAATTGGCTTCTTTATGGCCTTGGGCCTAAATATCAGTATTAATTTGGTTTGCTTAGTTTTGTGAAGAAAGAAATCATTCTTTTGTCAAGTAAAAGAAATGACTAGAAGACAAAACTGTAAAAGGAAAGTTATAATTTCCTAAAATGGAAAAAGATAAACTACTTTCTAAGAATGGGAGTTATTCCAAAATGTAAAGGTATAAAACTAGTTGGGAAAGAAAAAAACAAAACAAAAACAACACTATCTTCGGGATGGTTACCTCTGTGGAAGGAAGAGAAAGAGTGGGATTGAGGAAAGGTCAAAAAGAAACTTCAAGCACACATAATATTAATTTTTTTTTAATGTAATTTATTGTCAAATTGGCTAACATACAATTTCTTGAGACATTTGCAAATGCTAACATCTTGCCATGTTCTTCACATTTCTTAAGAAAATGTTATAGGTAACTTTATTATGTAAATATCCACAACATACCTATGCATACACACACACACACACACAATTTGTATATATAAACATACAAAACATTGTGAAATGATAACTAAACTACAGAAATTCTCATCATTCAGCAATTTTCTTTTTAACATGTTTCTGTGATTCCTCTATACATGTCAAGCTGGTTCACCCAGTCTAGCTGCTCAATAGTAGCAGTATTCCATCATGTGATAATGCACTTATGTAGGTACACATCTATCTTTATCAAACTTACTAGAGGCTTGCCTAGTTTATTAGGTTTCAAAGAAAGAGATTTTAAAAATTATCTCCCCATAGATGTTTTTCCTAAGTCATACATTTGCGTTTTGTTTTATAATTCTGTTGCTTCAACTTTGTTTTGATTTCTTCATCTAGCTTCTTGGATTAAATGCTAGCTCGTTTACTTGTAGTGAATATATTTAAGACTGTTCATAACTTCTAAGTACTGACTGCTTTAGTTATATCTCATAAATTTATTTTTAGCATTTCAGTTTTTTGATAAAACTATTAGTTTACTGTTTTCCTTGTGAAATATTTTTTAACCCATTCATTGTTTAAGCTTTTGTTTTTTTTCAGATTTTCTAACCTATGGGATATTAATTACTATTTGTAATAATTAATTTCTTTTTTTTTTTTTAATTTTTTTTAATGTTTTATTTCTAGGAGAGAGAGACAGCATGAGCAGGGGAGGGTCAGAGAGAGTGGGAGTCACAGACCGAAACAGGCTCCAGGCTCTGAGCTGGCAGTCAGCACAGAGCCTGACGCGGGGCTCTAACCCACTAACCGCTAGATCATGACCTAAGCGAAAGTCGGACGCTTAACCGACTAAGCCACCCAGGCGCCCCTGTAATAATTTCTAATTAAATTGTATAGTAATCAAATAATATAGTTTGAATAATTTTGACTGTAGTGACTGAATTATACAGTTAATTTTATAAATATTGAAAATGTTGCATGGACACTCTAGGAGAATGTGTATTTTGAGTGCAGGGATATGTAAATTCACAATTATGTTATATGTGTTACTCAAATTTATATATTCTCCAAATATGTAGTTTCTGAGAGAGGTGTTAAATTTGGCCATTATGCTTACATGAACTTTTCAATTTTATTTTGCAATTCTGAGATTTTGTAGTTGTTGGATTTTGGTCTATGTTGTTAGATACATACAAATTCATAATTCTATAGCCTTTTCATAAATTGTAGCTTATTTGACTTATTTATATTAATGCTTTGACTTCATATTCTATTTTGACAGATATTGTTGTACCAGCTCTTTTTAGGTTCATATTCTTAGTATATGTATTTCTTTTCCTTTTTATATTTCTGATTTAGGGTGTGTGTGTGTGTACATGTGCATATGTGTGTGTGTAGCAGTGTTTCATATGAACAGCATATGACTTTTTTTTTATATCCATGCTAATAATTTCTGATTTTTAATAGTCATTTAACCTATTTACATTTATTGTTATTATAATCCAGGTGGAGTTACACTGGCCATCTTATTTTTTTTTAAGTTTATTTGAGAGAGAGACAGCACAAGTGGGGAAGGATCAGAGAGAGGGAGAGAGAGAATCCCAAGCAGTCCCCACACTGTTAGTGCAGAGCCCCACCCAGGGCTCAGGCTCACAAACCATGAGATCATGACCTGAGACAAAATCAAGAGTTGGACACTTAACTGACTGAGCCACTCAGGCACTCCAGTAACCACCTTATTTTATACTTTTGTTTCATGAGAGATTTCTCCTGGTTTCTTTTTTCTTCCTTTCCTAATTTTTGTTGAATTGGTAAATTATAGTTCAGTTTAGTTTTCTCTATCAATTTTGATTTATATATATTAAAATTTCTCAGTCAGTATCTCTTTGACTATGTTGCTCCAATATTCCTCTATTATCTTTGGCAGAATCCTATTAAAATTTTATGAAACAATGATTCTCAAAGAATACTCCAGGGGCGCCTGGGTGGCTTAGTCGGTTAAGCGTCCGACTTTCGCTTGGGTCATGATCTCACAGTTCGTGGGTTCGAGCCCCGCGTCGGGCTCTGTGCTGACTGCCAGCTCAGAGCCTGGAGCCTGTTTCAGTCTGTGACTCCCTCTCTCTCTGACCCTCCCCTGCTCACGCTGTCTCTCTCTCTCTCTCCTAGAAATAAATAAAAACATTTAAAAAAAATTAAAAAAAAAAAAGAATACTCCATATAAGCAACTCTTTCTATTTTTCTCTGTATGCTGCATCCTGGATAAAATTCTCAGTTCTGCCTTCCATTTTATTAATTCTTTAACTTTGGTCATTCTAGAGTTTATTCTTTCAGTTTTATGTCTTTTTCTTCTTTTTTTTTAATGCCTATATGTTTTCTGGGATTACTAATTATGTCTTTTTCCTATTCATATAGTTTTATATTTTTTTCAATACAGATCATTCATTCATTTTCCTCTCTGAGTTTGGTACCAAGAAGTGGGGTGCCACTGTGATAAATACTTTAAAATGTCAAAGCAGCTTTAGAAGTGGGCAATGGGTAGAGGCTGGAGGAGTTTGGATGGGCATGCTGAAAAAAGCCCACATTGCTGTGAAGAGACTACTGGTAGAAATACAGATGTTGAAGGTGATTCTGGCAAGTGTTCAGAAATAAAAGTGGAGAGCTCCATGATAGACTCTATTTTCTTGGAGAACACATAACTAATCAGAAACAGAATGTTAGGAATATTGATGTTGAAGGTCTTTCAGTGAGATCTCCAATGCTAATGAGGTACGTGTTATTGGAAACCAGAAGAAAGAAGTCCTTGTTATAAAGTGGCAAAGGACTTGGCTGAACCAGTGTTCCAGTGTTTTGTGGAAGGTAAAATTTCCCTGAGGAGATTTCTCAGGAAAGTTTTAAAGGAGATCGGTTACTCTTGACTGCTTATAATAAAATGTAAGAAAAAAGAAATGAGTTGAAGAAGGTATTAAGCAAAAAGAAATCAGAACTTGAAGATGTGAAAAATTCTCATTTTCCCCAAATCAGTCTGTCATTTCCATTCCAGCACTATGCTCATGCTTTTGCCACTCTGAGATGGCTCCCATCTTGTCCTCTTCCCTGTCCAAATCCAGCCTATCGAGTGTCTGCTTCCCCACAAAGTCTGTCTTAATTTGGTCAGTCATGATGCCATTTTATCTTGTGAATATCAATAGCCTTGTAATCATTTTTACCTAACTTTAATGAAATGTAGACTTTAAGGCATGTCTTTTGTTTTTTAAGTTTACATTTTCTGAAATGGAAGTGCCCCTCTCTCTATGTATATATGTATATGTTTTTCAGCAATTTTTTGTCCACTCCTAAATGCTTTTAAATGGATAACACATTTATAATCCATGGATTCTAGAAAATGAGGAAGCAGGAAATCTTGACTTCTCAAAGGTTCTCAGGTGGTCCTCCGTGTCACTTCTGGAGATACCAAAAGATGGCTGATGTGGTGGGAGATTTAAGTAAACCAGAGGAGACCTGCTCTAGTCACACCTACAACCTTGAACAAGCATATCAACTCTTTTTCTTTTTTTAATAAATTTTGCCTTATTATTTTATTTATGGATCTGAACAAAAGGTTTTGTGAACCCGAAAATATTAGCATAAATGCATAATACAGTTTAGCTTTGCCTCTCTTATTAGACCACAGGATTCTGCACCCAAAGGGACTGGCAGAGTTATGGCTAGATAATTGGGTCAGCTTGTTCTTGATTGGTTTGTGTGCAAACATGCAGACTACATCCACAGTGATCATCCTCTTCATCTTTTCAAACAATCCTATGCCAGTCTCCTAAATGTTAATTCCTGTCTGTGTCCTCGTTTTCTTAAAAAAAAAAAGTTGCCTTAAGCCTCCCAGAATAAACATGAATTATAGCTCTAGCATGTCTTTATAGATGGCAAGTTTTAAATTTCTTTCCAAAGCACATGCATAGATTTTAAATGGCTATAATTTAAGATCAGAAGGTATTATCCTTAAGATAAGATTAGAATTTGGAAGGAAAGAAAACACAACTTTTATTTAGAAACTTGTTATCCTGAACATCAAATTCTGTTCCTGCAAAATTTCAAGTTATGCGCTTAGTTTAGTTGCAAGAAGTAAATTTTGGAAAACTGGAAGTAGGTGAGGTTTGAAAAGACTACACTGTGAGTGAATTTACACTGCTAATCTACTTCCCCCCTTTATCGGGGAGGGCAGGGAGAGAGAGAAGAAGCATATATTTATTGTAAGAAATTGGCTCATGCACTCATAGAGACTGGCAGGGCAAACTGGCAGACTAGAAATCAGGTAAGAGTTGATGGTATGGTCTTAAGCCTAAATTCCACAAGCTGGTCAGGAAGATGAGAAATCCAGGCAAGATTTCCATGTTGCAGTCTTGAGGCTGAACCCCTTCTCTGGGAAACCAGCCTTTGCTCTTAAGACCTCGAGCTGATTAGATAAGTCTTACCCACACTAAGGAGAGTAATCTAATTTACTCAAAGCCCTCTAATTTAAATGTTAATCACATCTAAAAATTACCTTTACAACAACATCTAGACTCGTGTTTGGCGAAACTACTAGACACCATGGCCTAGGCAAGTTGACACATAAAATTAACCATCACAGTTTCTCATTACCTATTAGGCTCTGCTTTTTCACATCTTTTCTTTGGTCAGCTCTACTGTTTCACCTTACTCCACCAAATAAAATGCAAATGATTTCAGCTTTTTAAAGGTCTTCAGTTTGCTGCAGACTTGAAATTGCTGAACTAATCAAGATTTCGGAGACTGCTCTAGATAACACAACCAGAGAGACCAAAATGCCAGCAGCTCTGTGTGTCCAGAGGCTTTCCTGCATGGTAGGTTTGGTAGAGAGACACAATGAGCAGAGAGAAGTGGATTCTGTGAGGCAGGCTGATCTCAAAAAGTTAAATTTACAAATACAGATTTGTCGATGAGTTGACATTATGGATGGTGTATCATTTGCGTTCTCATGGCCAGAAGTAAATTTTTGTTAAGTCTTTCAAGCAGTCATTTGGCCAGATACATTATGTCAAGACTGATGGGGTGGGGGAAAGTAGGGTGGATCTGAACTGCTCTTTCATCCTACATTTGGAATCACAGGGGTCATCTCTCGGATTTATTTAGAGCAGAACTGAGGTATACGGCACATATCGAGCTTTTGAAGTGACATTTGAATGCATTCAAATGGGTGCAAATAGCTGTATAAAGTAAGCACTAAAACTGAGATTAACCAGTGCTATGCCTTATGAGCTCTTGCATGTTTTTCTTTCAGCACCATGGTAATAATAAAACTTATTTGTAGAGTTGTTGCCAGTTTAAAAGCAGCATGTATGCACTTCCACATTTGACTCTCCCTCCCAATAGCAGGATGGCCAAAATACTGTTTTACAAACGTGAAACTGGGGATTCAGGATTTAGATGTATGTCACTTGCTAAAGGACAAATAATAAACACTGGTATCAGAATGAGATCACAGCTTTTTCCGCTACATCATCTAGTCTGTTAAGCATTCTTAATTGCCGTTCTGGGAAATAAAAATCATTATGTTTCTAGAGTAAATTATGAACCAGCATACTACTTGTTTTAGAGGTCGGGGTTCTTACAGGGGGTGGGGGGGGAAGCAACTATTTGAAATATTCCTATGAAAGCCTCTTACTGTGAAATGGCCAGAGAAAAAAGTTAAATTTACATGAATCTCATTGATTTAAAATGTAGCATTAAAAAAAAAAACTGAAGAAAAAATAAGTGGTGTTTTTCAGTTATGATAATAAAGAAAGTAATTTTCTTTTGTGCCTGGTAATTACAATGGAAAACAACAACAACAAAAAAACCTGCAACTCAAATTTAACTGGATCTTTGAAGAAATGAAGCGGGGAGGATACTCATTTGCAGATTCTGAGGGCCAGTTTGATCTTTCCTTCTTTCACAGAGATCAAAAGATTTACTGTTACTTGAGAAGGAAAAGCAGAATTCAATTACGATGAGAAGAAGGACACTGGGAACAGAGGAGCTGCCTTTTCAATACTTCCTAATTGGGTATCCTGTCTCCAACTAGATATTATTTTAATTGATTCTTCAAAATCTTAATTCCAGTAATTAAGCTATTCAGACATCGGAAGGATGTTAACAGAGTTCAATGAGAGCAACAGGATTCAAAGTCATTGCAAATAACCAACGTGGCAAAGAGAAATCGGAATTGAGGAAGGAACTGGAAAAGAGGCAACTTTTTTCCTGACGCTCCAAGGCTAATCTGCAATGCCTCACATGAATTCATTTATCATTCACAGGCCAGACAGTAGGTCTCAGAAATCTCAGAACTCCTTCTCTCCATATAAATCCATCCTTCGTTGTAGGCACAAAACCTAATTATTATTATTTTGTCATCATCAGCACTGTGACTTCTGGGTCCTACCCTACTCAGGGAATTTGCTGATTGAAAATACACTTAAGAGCCTGAATTATGTGGAAAATATTCTTAACTTTCCTAAAATCAAACTAATCATGCATAATACAGTAAGTTCTAAAGTTGTTGGGTGTTTTTCTTTTTTTAAAAAAGCACAACTGGGGTGCCTGGGTGGCTCAGTAGGTTGAATATCTGACTTTTGATTTTGGCTCAGGTTACAATCTGAGATAGAGCCCCAAGTCAGGCTCTGGGCACTGAGCATGGAGCCTGCTTGGGATTCTCTCCCTGCCTCTCTCTCTGCCCCTCCTTCATGTGCAAGCTCTCTCTCTCTCAAAATTAATAATTTTTTTTTTCTAAAAAGGACAACTGTGGGGCACCTGGGTGGCTCAACTGGTTCAGCATCTGACCTGGAGTCCGGTCATGATCTCACAGTTTGTGGGTTTGAGCCCCACATCGGGTTCTGTGCTGACAGCTCAGAGCCTGGAGCCTGCTTCGGATTCTGTGTCTCCCTCTCTCTCTGCCCCTATCCTGCTCATGCTCTGTCTCTCTCTCAAAAACAAATAAATATTTTAAAAAATTCTTTTAAAATCACAAGCATGACAAAAGTAAGTGACAAAGCCCCAATTGCACTTAATTTCCATGATATGAGCAATGAAATGGTCTCTGTTTCTGAGAGGATTATAAGTTCCATAGAAATGCAACTTAAGATGGCAAATCTTAGAGCAGTACAGACAGTTAAAATCTGGGCCAAGTATTTAGCTTGTGTGGTTTTTTTTTTTTTTAACATATTTATTTATTTTTGAGAGAGAGAGAGAGAGAACAAGTGGACGAAGGGTAGAGAGTGAGAGGGAGACATAAATCTGAAGCAGGCTCCGGGCTTTGAGCTGTCATTGCATAGTCCAACGTGGGTCTCGAACTCACAAATAGTGAGGTCATGACCTGAGCTGAAGTCGGACGCTCAACCAGCTGAGCCACCCAGGCTCCCCTTAGTTGTGTTTTAAACTGCAATTGCTACTCATTCTCAGTATTTTACCCTTTGCTTATCTCAACTGACAAGCATATTCTCAATGGTCTTCATCTTTTTCTCCATATATGAAATACCAACCATATAGAGGTGAAAATCAGAAAAGAAATTAGTATTCTCTGAACACCAGTCACTTTCTTTTATAGTGCCACATTTTCTTTATTTCAGAGTTTCTACCAATATTGCCTGGAATGACTTTGCTCTTTTGTTGAGTTGTTCATGGTTGATTTTCCCTCAACAGAATGTAAGTCCCATGAAAGCAGAGCCCTTGGGACATAGAAGGTATGCTTGGTACATAGTAGGTGCTCATGTTTTTTAATAAACTCCAGGCCTAGAACTAGACACATTGTGGACATTACCTCCTGTAATTCTCAAAGTCATCTTGAAAGGTAAGTATTGTTATCTCTCTTTCACAATGAGGAATCAAGTCTCAAAGGAATTAACACGTCAAAGTCAAACAGTTATGAATTTAGGTCTGATACGTGTTCTGTGTGGGGACCATGTTATAAGCAATGTATCCCAAAGTGGGCCTTGGCTGTAAGCAAGATGATTATGGGAAGTAAGTAAAGTGGCATTAAGTAACAATAGCATTAGACCATAGAAATTAGTCCTTTTAAAACTTTTTTGCAATTAATTTTACTACATCAAGGACAAAGTCTCAGATTGGTGCCAGTTATGTGTTTAATTGGTCCCCAGTAATTGCTACTCTCACTCCTTATTTCACTTAAGGGCAGATAAGAATATAAAGCCAGAATGTTGTTTGCAGTGTATCAGTTTTTTTGAGACCTATTTAAGGCAAGTGGTTCTGGTTTCCCATTTGCAATAGTTAAATAGTTCATTCATAAATCAAATTTTAGATAAAAACCCTGAATTTATTTGAGGAATATGAAGTAATATTTTAACATCATAGGCGATCTATTTGGCAAAAATTGTGGATGTGGCACACAGTGCCAGAGTTTAGAAAAACCTGCTTTAAAGCAAATTTACAAGGCCCTGAAATAGAAACTAGCAATAGAAAGCACTGCTGTGATAGGGAAACTCAAGACACATAACATAATCATCTCCAAAATGTTTTAAAAGTGATGTGCTTACAGGCGCCTGGGTGGCTTAGTCCATTAAGTGCCTGACTTTGGCTCAGGTCATGACCTCATGGTTCAAGGGTTTGAGTCCCGCATCGGGCTCTGTGCTGACAGCTTGGAGCCTGCAGCCTACTTCAGATTCTGTGTCTCCCTCTCTCTCTGCCCCTTCCCTGCTTGTGCTCTGTCTCTCTCCCTCCCTTAAAAATAAAAAAAAAATAAGCATTAAAAAAAGTGATGTGCTTAAAGTACAAAAAACTAACTTGACATAACTTGACATAACTAAGGAAATACCACATATAAACGCTAGGTGTACAATTAAGTGATAGTCTAATGATGCCAAATTTCAGTGATAGACATATAAAAGTAATCAGAATACAAGTTAGGAAATAATGCCCAAAAGAAGAAAAAACACATATGATGTGAGAAATCGTAGTTCTACAGTGTTAATTATCTCCTATTAAATTTGTTCATTATATTTAGTAATTATATTAATTATACATTTTGTTTAAAGTTATAGTATATAAATTACATAAATATTATAAATTAATTTACTTAATTTTACTTAATAATGTTGCATGCTTAGAATAATAATGAATATCCTTGCCAATTCTAATATATAAAAAGAAAAATAAGGGGCACCTGGGTGGCTCAGTTGGTTAAGCGTCTGACTTCAGCTCAGGTCATGATCTCACGGTTTGTGAGTTCGAGCCCCACGTTGGACTATGCGATGACAGCGCAAAGCCCGGAGCCTGCTTCAGATCTGTGTCTCCCTCTCTCTCTGCCCCTCTCCCACTTGCACTCTGTCTCTCAATATCTCTCTCTGTCTTTCTTTCTCTCAAAAATAAATAAACATTAAAAAAAGAAAATAAAAAGAGAAATAAAAACAAATAGCTGTAATCTCATTTTAGATGGTTATACAAATGAGAAATATTTCAACTTGCAAAATTGCTGGGCACTCTGTCTTATAATTTCAAAAAAAGCCTCAATGGGTTTGGCAAACATGACCTGCTAAATTGCCAGCCATTTAAAAGTAATCAAACTCATAACTCCGGTAAAGCTTCCACATCTTTAATATGCACCAAGTTTGTGCTTC
This sequence comes from Hyaena hyaena, assembly GCF_003009895.1. Lineage (NCBI taxonomy): Eukaryota > Metazoa > Chordata > Mammalia > Carnivora > Hyaenidae > Hyaena > Hyaena hyaena. Next base: position 1,307,557 of record NW_024081099.1, on the reverse strand, counting down.
CCTAATAATAGGGTGCTGCCTGAGAAACTATCATCACTTAATATGCTTTCGGGTAAACCTTTAACAATGAAGGGACTGGTTTTCCTCTTATATTCTTTATGCTGACATCTGTTTATAGAGAGTATTAGAGTAAATTCACGTGTTCCAAAAGCTTGGGCTTTCCATGAGGCCACCAGTCAGTCGCTTGCTCCTTTCTGCAAACAGTTTTCAAAAGTATAAGCTTCACAAGACATCTGCTGCTCTTTTATTGAAGAGAGGTTATCTGGTAACACGGAGCATGGGGACCTGATGGCACAGACGCAACATTCCAATTCTGATTTTTCCCGTTTATTTAAACAAGTGGCTTAATTTCTCTAGGCCTCAATTTCTCCAACTGCAAATTGGGTGAGAGAATCTCATTAGGTGATTTTGAAAATCAAGTGAAATAAAGCAAGAGGATATTCAGTGAGGTATCTGGCACATATGACCTCAATTACAATTAGCTACTAATAGCCTGTGTTGTGGAGTACAATGTTTCCTCTGGGCTTTCCAGAGCCCTCTGGGAAACATAAGCCTTTTAATCTTACTGTCTTGTGCTTGTACCTCCTTCAGTGCTTCAGGCCAGCTTCACACATATGACTTTCGGCTGTTTCCTCGGCTCCTACAACTTCTCCTTCTCCCTCCCTTGCCAAAAGAGTGAATCTTGAAGCACGACCTCCCTCAGTGACTCAAATCCCTTTGTTTCTGCTATACAAACAAAGGAAAGCCTGTGTTAAAACGCAGACTTTTTTTTATTTCTCCACAAAGGTGACCTTCACCATATCTTCTGCAGAGTCAGTCTGGAACATCCTTCTCATTTGCCATTCTTTTCTCTAGCTGTCTAAGAGTAACATTTAATACAAGGCTTGTCCTAATCTTTTTATAGCCACTAATTGCAGCTCCCTGGAAACTTTTACATTTTGTTTCTGACAAACATTGTGTCAGACATTTGCCCAAACAAAACATAAGGAAAATGTTTAACTCAGCCTGTGCTATTTTTGCATACCTTTTCTTCATAGTCAAGTGCTATGATAAAGCTGATGTATGAATTCAGTGAGATAGACTATAGAAGGCCCTTAGACTCATTCACCTGTGTATAGAACAAAATGTTTTAATTCTTTAGATGATCTATTTGGAGGAATAATCACTCCCAAATGTTATGTTTTCACAGTTGTGTATGCTGAGTATGAATGTTCTTTTCTGTGGCCCTGCCTGGCTGGCTGAAGCTGACTGATTAAACAGCCAATTGGCTTCCAAGAGCCAACTAGAACTGAGACCCCAGAACTCTTACTCGTTACCTTGGTTTTTACTCATCCTGAGGCTCGATTGTTCAGATCTCCTTGGATTCTCTACCCACTGCCTTAACGTTAGTGTAAATTACCTCTTTTGGCTTAAGCAAGCACAAGTGGAGATCTCCTACATATAACCCAAAGAATACAAATTTTAAACTGAAATTAAAAAATTTTTTAAGGATACCAATTTAGCTTGTCAGCAATATATTAGACTTTTGTATGACTTAGTACGTATTTTTCACTATAAAACTCACTACTTGTTTCAACAGCCAGTAGGTAAGGTTAACTACCTCTAAAAATATCAGTAAAGAAAAATACTCTTATTCAGTAAATTTCTCAAAGTAATGAGACAGATAATATACACACATACATGGCATTTTAGATTTTTTCATTATAGCCTCACCAAAATTATCTTATTAGAATGACTTAAGTCTTTTGAATTAAAATAATAGGAGTTTCTTATGATGCTCAATAGTCAATATTCTTGTGATATTAATAATATATGTTAGCTCTAGAATTTTAAGTGGTGATACGATGTTCTTTTGCTACGTACTGTTTATTTTGGAGGCAGATTTTAAGCAAAGTTTTGCTAGGAAGTCACAGAGTAGCTGTTTTACTTCTTTTTGTAATATATATGTTAGGAAATTCAGCCCCACTATACTTCCTCAGATTCTTTTTCAACTTTCACATGTACCCTTCTAATATGCTATATGCTTTCTTATCTCTGCACCTTTTTTTTTTTTTATGATATTGATACTATTTAAAATTCTATCTCCAGGTCTCCCCCTGAAGCTGATTTGCAAGGAAAACTTGTATTCATCCTGCAGGGCCCTATTTAAATATCACCACCTCTGGCAAGAATTCTCTGTGAGCTTTCTGTCCTCTTTGAGAGAACCAATTTTTTACTTCCCATTTGTTTTTCATCATACCACTTTGTAAAAACATATCGTATTTTGATGATCTGCTGCTTTATTGGTAATTTAGGTCTGTCACCCCAAGTTACCTATGAATCCCTTTATAATAAAAACTTGGTCTTGTTCATAATTGTATTTTTCTAGCACACTGGACCATTTCTCATTGATAACTGACATTTAATACATTTTTGCTGTTTGAAACAAGAAATTTCAATTCAGAAAAATGTGAGGAGAATTTCAGGTGGTACTAGAGTGATGATTTTGAGAGTTATTAAAATGTTCTTAAATATAATATTAGGGCCTTTTATGGTTTTGATGTAATTTTTTTCAATTTATAATTTTATTAAGGCTTGCTAAGAGTTTATCAAAGTGCTTTTATCAATTTCTATTTTAAGCAAGTGTATGAGAGTTCCAGTTGTTCCATACCTTAACAACATTTAGTGTCTTCATATTATATTTACATACTGTACACACACACACACACACACACACATACACACTCACACATATTGCTTGATTTGATTTGACATCTTACTTGGCATTTTGTTTCTAATGTTTATAAGTGAAGTTGGATATTAATTCATTTCTGTTCTTAATTTGATCATGTCCTTCATTCTACTTTCTTGTGTACACTCTTGTTTTTTTTCTAAATTCTTATACTGAATGCTTAGGTTCATGCAGATATAATACTCTCTGTATTTGTTTATATATGTATGTATGTATACATATATTTATATATTAGATACCATTAGATGCATATCTTATTATATTTATAGTATTTTTATTATATAGTATTAATCTTTTATATAGTCTTATTAACATCTACTTTTTTCTATAGTATGTATATTAATATATTATATTATTAGTATATTAATATTGGCTACATTAATATTAGGCAAAATATATCTTAAGGTAGAATTATTTTCCTAAAAAGTTTAAGACCTAATGATATATATTTAATATATGATTATACAGTATATATCTAATATATGGTATAATACATATGTATATCATGCAATGTTATATATTATATATTCTATTATAATATATATCCTATTATATGACATATAACATTATTTTAATATGTTATAAATATGTTATGTAATTAATATTATAATTATCTTAAGATATGTTATATATAATAATATTATATGGCATATTATTTTATATATATATATATATATATATATATTCTGAAAGAAAGAAACCTGTGACCAAAAATATTCTATCCAGCAAGGCTATTATTCAGAATAAAAAGAGAGATAAAGAGTTTCCCAGACAAACAAAAGTAAAAGGAATTTATCACAACTAAACCAGACTTATAAGAAATGTTAAAGGGGATTCTTTGAGTGAAAAGGAAAAATCATAAGCAAGAGTAAGAAAAGTAGGAAGCACAAAAGCAGTAAAATCAAGTATAGCTACAAAAATCAGTCAAGGGATTCACAAAATAAAAAGATGTAAAGTATGTCACCATATACCTTATATGGGGGAGAGGAGTAAAAATTTAGCACTTTTAGAATGGGTTCAAAGTTAAGGGGACCATCAATTCAATATAGACTGTTATATACATAAGACACTGTACGTAAACCTAGTGATAACCACAAATCAGAAAACTGGCAATAAAGAGAAAGGAATTCAATTGTATCACCAAAGAAAGCCAGCAAACTATGAGAGAAAGGAGGTATGTTCCCTATAGACCTACTTTGTTGAGGGTTTTTGATCATGAATGGATGTAGTTTGTCAAACACTTTTTCTACATCTACTAAAATTATCATATGGATTTTATCCTTTCTCTTGTTCTTGTCATGTATGACATTGAATAATTTGCAAATATTAAACCACTCTTGCATCCCAGGAATAAATCCTACTTGATCATGGTGAATGATTTTTTAAAATGTATTGTTGGATTCTGTTTGCTAATATTTTGTTGAGGATTTTTGCATCTTTGCTCATCAGAGATATTGGGTTATAGTTCTCTCTCTCTCTCTCTTTTGTAGTATCTTTATCCGGTTTTGTTATTAGGGTAATGCTGGCCTCGTAGAATGAATTTGGAAGCTTTTCTTCCTCTTTTAATTTTTGGAATACTTTGAGAATAATAGGTATTAATTCTTTAAATGTTCAGTAGAATTCACCTGTAACATGAAAGCCATCTGGCCTTGGATTTTTGTTTGTTGGGAGTTTTTTTTTTTATTACTGATTCAATATCATGATAATTGGCCTATTCAAAATTTCCATTTCTTCCTAATTCAGTTTCTTTTTGAGTCATTCATCCCGAGTTTTTGATGGCTAAAAGTTTATCAATTTTGTTGATCTTTAAAAACATAACAGAACAGAACAAAACAAAAAAAAACCCCAGCTCCTGGTCTCATTAAGCAAAACCTTTTGAGGCAGCAACTTTTGAATATACATTTAAAGAATGAGAGATGGGATACTCTATGTGAAGACCTGGACAAAGTATATTCTAAGCAGAAGAAATAGCAAATATCTCTGAAGCAGCAACAATTTGAGGGAAGAGCAAGAAATCTGTTATGACTGAGGCAGAGTAACAAAAGGAGTAAGTAGCAGAAAAGTTCATTAAGAAAGTAAGGATGAGATCATATAGGGCCCTATTTACCATGGTAAGAAATTAGAATTGTATTGTAATTTTACTAAGCAAGATTTAAACAAAGGAGTAACATGATGCAAAATAATTTTTAATCAGATCACCCTAGCTGTTATGTGGAGACAATATTGCACAAAAACCAAGAGTAGAAACAGGGAGACAAGTAGGTAGCAAAAAAAAAAAAAAAAAAAAAAATGATTATGAACTGAGCCAGAGTGTCAGCTGAGTAGATAATGAGAAGTAATTATATTTTGAATATAGACCTAGAATGGTCCATTCCAGTCATAAAGAGGCCAAGACATGAAAAGTCCAATCCCAATGAAGAAGAATCTTGAACTCAGTTCTCTCATCCTGGCTCACAGGACAGCTTTAAGTTTTCATAGTAGATTAAGGACCTTGCCATAGCTTAACAGGAGCTGAATTTCCAAAATATCTGAGTCGGCCAGTGTGTTCTCAAAGCTGAGATAAGAGTTTCCATAGCTGCATATTTGACCGAGTGATTGACAACACTTGTTCTCTAGGAGTACCAAAAAAGCAGTTATTTTTCCTATCATTGGTCCATGAGGATCCATTATTAATACTTTATCTATTTCAAACCCTTGTTGATTGGCAGAGTGAATTATTTTATAAAAAATAATTTTCCTTTTCTTGGTAAGTGGAAATTCTTTTCATATTACCCAAGCATAATAATTATCATTTACTAGGTATTTATATATCTCAGACTATACTAAATTCCTTACATATATTATCTCATTTATTCATCTCAATATGTCTATAACGTAGGTATGGTTATGACCTTTTTTTTTTTTTTTTTTTTTTAACACATGAGGTAACTGAAGCCCAGAAAATATAACTGATCCGCTTGGCCCATTATGGTAAGGGCCGATATTCAAATCCAGAACTTTTTCCTAAGTCCTTGCTCTTAACCTGTATCATATGCATAGACAAGAGTATGTTATGGATAGAAAGAGGAGACCAATATAAATTATGAGTGACAAAAGAATATTCTACCTTCAAGTCTGTTTCACTTAAACAAAAAATCTTCCATTTCAGATCTGTGGAGGTCATCTGAGGTTTCTTTTACCTATCAGAAATCTTTCCTTATAATGGTGGAGTTTTTTTTTTTTTTTTAAATAAAAGGGAGGAGAATAGTTGGACATGATAGAGAATAGTTTCCCCATTCTATACCTAGGCAAATGCATTTCTTTTTACAGCTCTCTTGAATCTTGGTGAAAGAGAGACCCTGAGCAAGTAAAACTAGTGTTCTTTCCAACACCTGCTGCCACTGTGTAAGTACTAAGGATGAGCAGTTAGGAGATCCTACTCAATCTCTATCACATGCTTCACTAGACTGGCATTGTTCCAGAGCAAATTAATTACTTGACTATAGAGGGACCAGGTATAATAGGATTTCAACCAAATAGTAACAACAATAATAATAGCAAAAGCTAGCAATATTAACACTATGGATATATTTGCCTACGAAATTGTTCAGAAATGTGAGGTCCACAACTCTGGTATGTCTGTTGTTCAATGCTTGATCTATGGTATATACAGAGCAAAAACTTTTCCCTGAAAATCCATGTGAAATTTATATACAGTGAGATTCACAGAACCCAGTTTTTAATTGTCCATTTGGTCAGGGACTAATTGCCATTAAAACCACCCTCTGTCAGTTACTTTTTAGAAAATGTATGATGGTTTCTTATTTAATCACACTTATACATTGTATTTTCTTTGAATATGGAATTCTAACTCATTATTTAACCTTAACTCAAACCTTACATATATATATATATATACATATATATATATATATATATATATAAGATTGAGATATATCAGATGACAGAGTAATTTTAAAAGTTAAACAGTTTATATATGTATATAAAATGAGATATATATTGTCCATATATATATGGACATATTAGGACACACAAATCTTTTAAAAATATTATTTCTGAATTATCTGCTAGTACATTCCTCTCTCTTCTTTTATCTGACAAGTGAAACATACAATAACAATCTTTAGGTAAAGATATGTGAGAATACACATTTTACAGAAATGCTACATGTGTCATTTCTATTGCATAATTCACCTTAGTGTTTGCATACATCAAAATACAGCATTCACGTAGTTTCTCTAATAATTTTTTTTTGCTCCTTATGAACAGACATATATAAAATGAAGTAACTGCCTTACAACATGTAATCGGGCTGACTTATTTATTTGTATGTGGGGATTTATATAGTTATCTCCAAAGAGCAATTGAAGTAATTTTTTTAATTGGAAAACATAAACATTTTAATGTGAAGACTAGAGGGAAGGTTTTAATTAAGGAGAGGGCAGATATATTTTCCTGGTGATGACAGCATAGACATCGTTAAATTTCTTTGTAAGGACAATGAGAGAAAAGAATGGAGGGTGCTTTTATAAAGTCATTGATCTTATTACTCAAGTCAATGAGCTGTTAAGGACAAGCTTAATTATGACCTCTGTTCACCATCTTGATACTTAATAATGCACCAGATGCACTTTTTCTGTGTTGTCAATTGCCTGATCTGTCAGTTGACTGAGCATTGCCTGCCAAATGTGTGACTGTCTTCCATCTCTAGAGGAGATGGATAGTTTACCCACATCTAACCTCCAGGTCAGAGCCAACTCATTTTCTTCTCAAAATATCTTGTTCCCTGGGACAGGTTCCATCAGAAATTAGGCTGGAAATTTGTTTGCTTACTCACCACATATGAGGTCAGAAAAAACATAGGAAAAGAAACATCATTTATCTTGATAAATGATTGAGATATATCAGATAACAGAATAATTTTAAAAGTTAAACAGTTATTTTTGACATGGAGTCTTTCCAGAAGATTCACTAGCTCCAGGAGCTAAGGAAATGATTGTGTCCTGCACAGATACACCAAAGGAGCACAATGAATCCAAGTGCTGCTGCAGCCAACAATTCCTTCAAAATCTTCCACTTATTTCTCAAAAAAGATGAGCCCAAGTTGAATGAAAAATTGTATTTTTTAAAGATAGAGATTGGGAGATTATAAAAAAGAGTATTTTAGATTCTTATAAATAAATGGAAAGATGTAAATTATTACTTTTTAATTCTAAACTATCCTTTTACAAATGAAATATACAATTCTCCAATTTTCAAAGAGTAAACATTAATATTGAATTCCAAATTTACTTATAGTTGAATTACCCTTCAGCTATTTTAGGTGCTCACAATTTTTTATGTCTGACTTTCATAGGAAAATTTAGACCACAATTTAGGCAAGCAATAGCTTATAATTTTATATTTTGTTTTTCTCTGGTTAGGCAAAGTATTCTTTACTCAAAACTCAAAAGTTAGTCTTCAGTACTGTACTGACAAATACGGCTTAGGTAACATATACAATTATAGAGTAAAAGACCTTTGTTCTTCAACAGAAACACACACACACACACACACACACACACACACATCTACAACTTGAAAACTGAGCTTCCGTTAGACCCCTTTGCCATCTGTCTGTAGAAGAAATCAGTAATTCGATAGGCTTTGTCACATAGACTAACCATCTGCAACCCTGGTAACAGTATTTAAGCTATGAGATCCCGGTAGGAAATCTGTTCAAGTGTGCTTCCTCAGGTCATCCAATGCTTCATGTTTTCAAATATTTTAAAAGTAAATAAAAGAGAAATCTTGGTTATATTGTGAGAAATTTCCTTTTCAAGCAGAATGATCCAAGTAAGCCCTTCCAAAGATTAAATCTGAATGTATACAATGTGACATTGTAATTTCTGGAAAAGTATGTGGTTAGTTGAAGATATCAATCCATAAATAGGGATTATGGAAAGTTATGTTCAACAAATACAGAAGTTGGCTTTAGTATATTCATATAATTAATACAATTTTGGATATAATATTAGATAATTATAATTCCTTAGAATTAACATAAGTTAACATAGTTACTTTCAGTAAATTAAAAAACTTTTTAATGTTTATTTATTTTTGAGAGAGAGAGAGACAGAGCACAAATGGGGGAGGGGCAGAGAGAGAGGGAGACACAGAATCAGAAATAGGTTCCAGGCTGAGCTGAACAGAAAGTAAACACCTGCTCTTCAGGATTCGCACTCACTAACCCCGGAGGCTTTCCAGGCAACTCTCTGCTCCCTTCCACTTCACCTCTGGCCTTCTTTACTCCTCCCTACCCTTAGCCAAGTCTCCTGAAGGTTACTCTTTGTCTCCTTAAATCTTTTACATACAACTCTCTCTTCCCAGCCAGATTGCCTATTAAACCCTCCTGGCCATCTTGTCCAAATGTCTCTTAACATCTCAGAATGATAGTCTGTGTCTTGTCTCTCCTAGATTGAAAGTTTTTCGAGGATATACTTTGTGTTTTATGCCTCGTTGTGATCCCACGTAACCCTACCAAGTATTTTGATAATTAAATAGCAAGTTTATGTTAAGTTGATCCTATGGTCATCCAATTTCAACAAATTCATTGGACTGGATGAGAAAAAGTCAGGAGATTTTACTTTACAAGATGTATTGGAGCTGGCTACCTGAAGAGCTGTGTGGATAAAGACTGCACAGCATATTTGCCATGTCTGTAGGACGTGGGAATGCTGACACACAAGCAAATATTTATGCCCCAAGACTAAATGAGCTTACCATGAATTCGATGTTAAAAGTTGCAGCTTCTCATCTAAATGTTTTCAAAAGATTTTGCAAGAGTTGGCTTTGCATGAACTTCTACAGGATAGTATATGCTCCTGGTCTTGTTCTGCTCATATACTGGTCAAATAAATATGTATTTACTTTACACCAGTGACACCATTTTCTCCTCAAGAGTCTGGGAAATGGGTTGGGTAGAGCCCGAAATAAGTGCTTGCTTTTGGGGTGCAGGAGCTTAGGATTGCATAATACTATTCTTTATCCTTGATCCCAATCTGTAATGATAGGCCATATTCACCCATGGTAGGATGTTCAGTTTCCACAGAAGACTGACTCTCCATTGTTTCATATTTTAGTAGTAATAGCCTGATTCAGAATTTCCTGATTCAGAAAAGGAGAAAAAAACTTCTCCAATTTTCAATGAGTAAAAATTAATATTAAATTCCATATTTTCTTACCAAGTGAATTACCCTTCAGCCAATTTAGGTGCTCACCATTGTTTTTATTATTTCCTTGCTTCAAGCTTAATTTTATCATATTTAGTAGAAATTATTGACATTTTTTATAACTTCTCATAAAACTGGGGGCTGAAGCAAGTGGCCTCACTTGCAAAAATTCCAAAAGTAAAATAAACAGTACTTTGCTTGTCCCAGGACTTCCTAATTCCACATACGCTAAAGGAACCCGAGTGTCACTAAATGTGGAGCTTGGGCTCTCATCCCTCCATCTCACGTCCTCCAACGGCACCAACAGTTAAAGCCAATCTTGATAAAAGTTCTTTAATAGTGTGTTCTCATCACAAAACATTATACTCTACACTAAAAAGCTAAGAAGTCAGCCAAGTTACCATTTGCCTTTCATCACTGTCTTAAATCTTGTAAGTTTAGATTTCAGAAGACCAAACAGTACTCCATTTGGAATTGTAAAGCATTATGAAACCCACTCCATTACCTAAGAAAGCAAAAACCAATGTAATAATTGCCTACCTGTGCCAAATGACCCATAGGTGATTTAATTGCACTCGATTTACTTTCAGGATCTCTCAGCTGCTAATTCTCAGTAATTGCTGAGAAACATAGTTTTTACTGTATCTACAGGGCATTTAAAAAGGGGTGTAATTTTTGTCCTACAACATGGAGTGTAGAGAAGCTAGCTAATCAAAATCAGGCTCTTTACTAATCTAAGAGTGATACAAACCATATTAAACATAGAAAGTTTTATTCTTGGAGAAATAATTATGAGCTATAGGAAAACAAACACAAAAAAAGTATAAAAAGTAACTACAGAATTTCAAAATACTAACAGCACAAACAAATGGCTTAGCTTATATTGTGAAATGGTAAATGAACTGAACAAAATATTATGTTCCATTTTCTCTTATTTACCCTCATCAAAGATAATATTGTGCAAATTTGGGGGCTATATGTTCCCACTTATAAAGAATACTTCTGCACACCTTTAAATGCACTTTTTTTTTCTTTTTGATACAAAGTTTCATATATACATTTTGTTTATTTCTGTGTCAAGAGTTTCTGCAGTCAGTGTAACAATAGAATGATTTGATCTTTTTAAAAACTTTTAAAACTTTTTAAACTTTTAAAAAAAGAACTTTTAAACAAAAATTTATTTCATTTGTTTAGGAGAGTTGGCCCTAGAAGTTTAGAAAGATTAAGCATACTTTATTCAATATATTGTCATGATTTTATTTATCTTCTGGTTCACTGGGGTATGAGTCATTTAAATACTCCAATGGGGTAATCCTGTGGATGTGACAATGACAAATGTCTTTTTATAGAAACATCTCATTATTATTATTAGCTTTGAGAGGAGAGTAGCAAACTGAAGGTAGAACTAGTTTCCTTTTCCAACATATACATTAAGAAGTAATTGTACATCATATCCTTTACAGTCTTTCTGTTTTCATGGGCCTGTTGTTGTAAATATGCAGCATATGGTTTCTCTTCTTAAAGAGCTTAGCTGTAAGACACACAAATACACATTTCTATCAGCACCATCCCACTCACACCATCTCTCTCCCGCTAAATGCTTACATCAGGTTAAGTTTTATGAATTTGAAAATATTGGTACTTTGTATGCATATGATGCTGATTTTGTAGAGAATTGAGTTATTTTGCATTCTCTGTAGTAGAATGGTGAAGGGGATAGGAAAAGTGGCAAACATCTTTTCCAAAACTGGATTCAAGGTCACCTGCATCTTGGAACTTACCAATCTTAGGAACTTCCTTGTATGAAGGGACCTCAATTTTCTCTGTTGAGGACCTATCAGGTAATATTGATTGGTATTCAAATACATTTTGCAAATGAATATTTGCAAATGTAAATAATTCCATAAAATAAAAAGTTATACTAGATATGGAGGGAATTTTTCAGCATGAGATGTAATACACTTTGATCTAACTATTTAACGTTTGTATATTGGTTTCAACTTTTTTAAGCTTAACAGCATTTATGTTAATAGCTATAGCTTTGATCTTTCTGAGAAGACTGAGTAATTATTGGGGTACCTGGGTGGCTCAGTTAGTTGAGCATCCAACTTTGGCTCAGGTCATGATCTTGTGGTTCATGGGTTCAAGATCCACATGGGGTCTGTGCTCACAGCTCAGCTCAGCTCAGAGCCTGGAGCCTGCTCAGATTGTTAAGGTGCTATTGTTTCCTAAATTCATTTGTAAATTCAGTGCAGCCTCAATCAATTCCAGTAGGCATTTTTTAAGTTTGTTTTAGTTTCAGGAACTGGTAGGTTCATTCTAAAATGTATTAGAAATGCAAAATATCTAGGAAAACCAATCTTAAAAAAGAACAAGATTGAATAATTTACACTATTTGATTTCAAGAAATACCATAAATTTACTGTAATCAAGCTATTATAGTATTGGTGTAAGGACAGATAAATTGACCAAAGAGAAAGTAGACAAATTCTAGAAATAAACTCACACTTATATAATCAATTGATTTTTGACAAAGGCATTGAAAGTATTCATTGAGGAAAATAAAATCTTTTGAAAATGATGCTGGAACAAATAGGTATCTATATAAAAAATTAACAAGTTTTTATTTCACATAAAAATTAATTAAACTTTAAATCATAAACCTAAAAGCAAAGCAAAAACATTAATACATCTAGGAAAAAAATGACAGAATTTCTGTGCCAACTTGAGTTAGGCAAATATTTTTTATGACACAGAAAGCACTAACTGTAAAAAAAATGATAAACTGATTTCATTCAAATTAAAAACATCTACTTATCAGAGACACTACTAAAAACATTAATAAAAAGTCACAGACCAAGAGGACATATTTGCAAAATATATATTAGACAAAAGACTTTCTTCCAGATTACATGAAGAAGTGCTACAAATCACTAACAAGACAATCTAATTTGAAAAAAATAGCAAAAGATCAAAGAGATACTTCACAAAGGAAAATCTACAAATGGTAAGTAAGATATGAAAGGTAATCACCAGGGGAAATAAAATTAAAACCAAATGCAATACCACTACACACATATTAGGGTGGCTCAACTGTAAACAATACCAAATGCTGGTGGGGATGTAAACAGCCAGAACTCTCACACACTGCTAGTGGGAGGGTAAAATGTTAAACTTCGGAAAACAATTGTGAGGTTTCTTATCAGTTAATTAAATACCCACTTATGTCCCACAGGTTCCCTAGATATTTACCCTAGATTAAGGCAAACGTATGTCCACAACAATATATACAAGAGTGTTACTAGTTAATTTATTCTTAAGTTGCTATGCAGTTAATATTTGTAATTCATATTATTTATTCACAATGAGCCCCAAATGGAAACAATCCAAATGTATGTCAAAAAGAAAATGAGTAAATAAATTGTGGTATATTTAGGCAACAGAACACTGTTAAGCAACACAAAGGAGCTGCTGATGTATGTAGCAACATGGATGAATCTCCAAAACTTTATGCTGAGCAAGAAAAAACAGACAAAATTACATACATTTACCATATAATTTCATTTATATGAAAATCTAGAATAGGCAAACTACACTATGTTTTTAGATTGGGGTATGGTAGTTTCCTGTGGGAAAGAGGGAAAGGGACATGAAGGAACTTTCTGGGATGAAGGAAAAATTTTGCATCTTGAAAATGGTGTGCATTAGAGTTATGTCAATTTGTCAAAACTCTTCAAACTATACATTTAAGGTCTGTGCATTTCACTATATGTAAATTATACATCAATAAATTTTTTTTAAAAAGGAAAATACATCTACCCATGGTTTGCTCTAAGAACACAATTCTTTCTGAAAAACTAACAATGTTGGGGTGCCTGGGTGGCTCAGTCCGTTAATCATCTGACTTCAGCTCAGATCATTATATCATAGTTCATGATCAAGCCCTGTGTTGGGCTCTGTGTTGACAGCTCAGAGCCTAGAGCCTGCTTCAGATTCTGTGTCTCCCTCTCTCTCTGCCCCTCCTCTTCTCTCAATCTCTCTCTCTCTAAAAAACAAATAAAACATTAAAAACATTTTTTAATAAAAACATTGAACACTCAGACAAGGTAATTTTCTTTTTCATTTCTGTCAAGGTTTTTTGGTTTTGCATTAGTACCTGGTGCCTTGTATTTCATACAATTACCAAATGTTTTTGAAACATTACAAATTTTCTCTGTATTATTAGACTTTGTCTCACTTTTTAAACCACTTGATAAACAGTAAACCATCTTGCTGTTGAGCATCTGGCTTGTTGTAATGGGGCTGTTTTTAGTGGGGATTAGTCCCTTTCCTGAGGCACTAACTCCTTCCTGTTATCCTGCAGCTTAGTAATAAACAGTCATTTAAACATAACTTCTTGTACCCTTGAACTTGGGCAACTCTTTTCATTGCTGCATTTTGCTCTGCACTGTGCCTGCAATCTGAACTAGCTTCTCTTCATTGCATTTCTTATTTATTCAACAGGTAGTTATCACACAGTTACCATTCAACAGGTAGTTATCATGTATCAGGTAGTGAGTGGCTATATGCAAGGCAATAAGCACTTAATGCTTAAAAAAAAAAAAGAAGCAAATGAATCTGGAGTATTTGGTTTCAGACTATAATCAAGTAATCACACAGGTACATGTACAATTAGAACTGTGAAAGAGTCCAGTTTAAACACTGGTGGTACATGACAATATTTAAGCAGCTTTTACTTACAATTCAACAAATGGATTCTTTCTAAGAAGATAAGTTTTGAACTGAAGATAACAGTATCTGTAAGATCTAAGGAGGAAATACAATTGTCATGGTGGATGAAATCGGTTTCAGGCAGAGGCAGCGGCATGTTCAAAGGCACTAAACAGGCATGGCAATGTAGGGGAGCCAAAGAAGGCCAGGATGGCTGGGATACAGAGAGTACAGAACAAGATAAAGTTAGAGAGGCAGGCACACTAAATATTTTAGCCATTGTTCCTAAAATGTTCCAGGCCACCAAAGGGTTCTAAGAATGAGTTGGGGAGTAGAAATGGTTTTGTTTTTTTAACAGTTTGGGGTTTTGAGAATATCACTTTAAGGTTGCCTGGGTGGCTTAGTCAGTTAAGCATCAGACTCCTGGTTTCAGCTCAGGTCATAATCTTACAGTTTCATGAGTTCAAGCCCCCACATAGGGCTCTGCGCGGACAGCATGGAGCCTGCTTGGTACTCTCTATTTCCCCTTCTCTCTCTCTGCCCCTCCCCTGCTCATGTGCTGTTTCTGTCTCTCTCAATATAAATAAATAAACTTAAAGAAAAGAAAAGAAAATATCACTTTGGGGGCACCTGGATGGCTCAGTTGGTTAAGCGTCTGCTTTGGCTCAGGTCATGATCTCCAAGTTCATGAGTTCAAGCTCTGTGTTGGGCTCTGTACTGACAGCTCGAGCCTGGAGCCTGCTTCAGATTCTGTGTCTCCCTCTCTCTCTGCCCCTCCCCCACTTATTCTCTCTCTCTCTCTCTCTCTCTCTCTCTCTTAAAAAAGAAAAAAGAAAATATCACTTTAGTGGTCACAACTTATCAAGGTTGTTTTATAAACAACCCATTAAGCCCATTAAGCCTTTCCTCTCAACTTGAGGTGTTTGTCTCCCTTTTGAACAGCATAGCCATTTATCGTATCCCTTATAGAATCCTTGCAATAATCTTGTCTTGTACTATTGCTTAGTCGTTTAATCAGTGCTACACTATAAACTGTTTGAGGATCTGGAAATTTTTATTTCACCTTACAATACTCTGCTATACTTAACAGTATAGTAGGCATTCAATGTATTTTTATGAAATCTATAAAAAACAGTGGGGGAAAAGGTACTGGTTTATTCTCATCCAATGACCAAACAGGATGAGCCTGAATGTGCCCATACTTGGGGTAATCAGTATTGTAGCGCAAAAGGGACATGACATTGAGGTTGATTGTCTCTTGGGGATCTGTTGGATTCTCAACAGGCCCACACAGTCAGTCTGACCTTGGGACTATCTTCTCACCTGGTTGGACTTTGGAGGTCTGGGAATTTAATTTCTGGTACACCCATAATATAACGCTATATGTTAACTAACTGGAAATGAAATAAAAACTTAAAAAGCCCCCCCCCGCCAATTCCTGGAGCTGTCTCACAATAACCAAATGGAAAAGCAAGTGGCATTAAAAAAAACAAAACAAAAAAACCCAAATGCTACTTTTATTTTTCAGAGGGCAATACAATTATGATTTGTGTTACTTGATTAGTAAATTGTTTCCCTATAAGTAGGTCATACTTAGGAAGCCAAATTATATGCAGAAAAAGCAAGGAATCAGAGCAAACTAAGTTAATGGTTTCCTCTCGACAGCCAGTTATCAAGCTATCCCACTGGTATGTACCAAGAGCTATGTAATCACATTTGTTGACCGAGGCAAGATTTGCCTGCTTAGTGCTAAGGGACTCTAAGAGGGGCATGATATTCTTTTGCATGATAGTCTTTTTCTTCAATGTGTTAAAACTTTTAATTAGATTTTGGGTAAGTCTTAACTAGGGAGTATGTATATATAACATTTAAAATAATGCCTCATAAATAATTATCTGATTTATTTAGAGTAACTTCTTGAATCTCTCTTCTCTGATCCAGTATGAATGGATTTAATAATTTAGCTGTGAGAGGCAATTTTATTTCTCTACTTCATATTGTTGGGAAAGGAGAAGGTCCCTGACCATTCCTCATTGGGAGCAAGCATGACATTTTGACTAAGTATAGCATCTTTACAGCAGTCATGCAAGCAATATTTCCTAAACAGTGCAAGCTCAAAAGAGGTAAGAACTCTAGAGTGCCTAAATTGCTTCAAACTTTATTAGGAAGTCTTATTAGGAACATAAGACTTTTAAGCTTCAGCTTTATGAAGGTTAAACTCTTACACTTTACAAAATATCTGGCATTGGTAATAAGAGCATGAACACATCCCTAGGTCACAATTAAAACAAGCTCATTTATTTTCTTGTCTACTTGTCTGGGAAAGTAGCAATTACTCAGAGATATGTGTTAACGTATTTCACTATGGTTATGTAGTTATCAAATTTGTCATTATATATTTTGAGGCTATTTTACTAGCTACATTATAAGTTTAAGACTGTTGGATATTCCTGGAGAATATTATAATATTGTTATCTTTTTTATCTTTGGTAATTCATTTTGTTTTAATGCCTACCTAGCTTGATGCTAACATATACATATTTATTTGTTTTCCTTGTACTTTCCTTTATTAAAATTTTTTTCCATGTACTTTCAACTTGCCCTTATGTTTTATACATTTTTCTTTTATTATTTTTTAAAATGTCCATTTATTTATTTTGAGAGGAAAAGAGAGAGAGAACAGGGAAGGGGCAGAGAGAGAGAGGAGAGAGAGAATCCCAAGCAGGCTCCATACCCAGCACGGAGTCCGACATGGGACATGATCCCATGACCATGAGATCATGACCTGAGCCAAAATCAAGAGTCATATGTTTAATCAACTGAGCCATCTGGGCATCCCATAGGCATTTTTATTTTTAATGACAAATAGCTATGCTTTTTTTAGGTCAAGCATATAATCTCAAAGTGTGATTTTCAAACTGTGATCTGAGTTTCTGAGGAGCCCCAAAACCTTTTGGTAGTAGTGTATGTCTCAGTGTGGGTTGCTACAATGAAAATGTAATTGGGTAGCTTAAACAACAAACATTTATTCCTCACAGTTTTGGAGCCTGGAAGTCCAAGATAAGGCACCAACAGATTTGGTATCTAGTGAGAGACTACTACCTCCTGGTTCAGAGACAAATGGCTTCTTGCTGTGTCCCCATATGGGAAGGAGCTGTCTGAAGTCTCTTTACAAGGGCACTAATCCTATTCATGTGGGTGCCATCCTCATGATGTAATCACTTCTCATAGGTCATCAAATTATTAAACCTAATATTATCAAATTGGGATTAGGATTTCAACACATAAATCTGGGGGGAATACAGACATTCAGTCCACAACTGCGGGGTATGTGAAATCAAAACTCTTTAGTATTTTTCCCAGTTTTATAAAATATAATTGACATATAACATTATATAAGTTTAATGTTTACAATGTGACAGTTTGATACATGTATGTATTGCAAAATGTTTATCGCAAAAATAAGGTTAATTAACACATCTTTCACCTCATATAATTACCATCTTGTTGTCATTGTTGTTGTTGTTGATATTGTTATGGTGAGAATATATAAGAACCAGTCTGTTAGCAATTTTCAAGTATACATTACAATATTGTCAGCTAAAGTCACCAGGTGTACATTAGATCCTCAGAGTTTATTCATCTTATGACTGGAAGTTTGTACCTTTGAGCAACATCTCTTCATTTCCCCTGACACCCAGCTATTGGCAGCCACTGTTATAATTTTCTGCTCCTATGAATTGACTTTTTTTTTGATTCCACGTAGAAGTAATATATAGTATTTTGCTTTCTGTCTGACTTATTTCACCTAGCATAATGCCCTTAATTTCATCCATGCTGTCACAAAGGGCAGGATTTCCTTGGGGTTTTTCATGGCTGAATAATACTCCGTTATATATGTAACTTTGTGTATGTATATTGTATGTATGCATATAAACTCACTACATTCTTTACTCATTTATCCATTGATAGACATTTAGGATGTTTCTTTCTATCTCTTGTCTACTGTAAATAATGCTGTGATAAACTTAGGAGTACAAATATCTCTAAAATATAGTGCACTTTCATTTCCTTCAGATAAATGCCCAGAAGTGGAATTCCTGGATCATATGGTAGTTCTTTTTTTTTTTTCAAAAGTTTATTTACTTTGAGAGAGAGAGAGTACACAAATAGGAAAGAGCAGAGAGAAGGAGAGACAGAATCCCAAGCAGGCTCTGCGCCATCACCATCAGTGCAGAGCCTGACATGGGGCTTGACCCCATCAACTGTGAGATCATTACCTGAGCTGATGTCAAGAGTTGGATGCTTAACCAACGGAGCCAGCCAGGCATCACAGTAGTTCTATTTGTAATTTTTCCAGAAATATTACAGTGGAGGTTTTCCATAGCGACTATACCAATTTACATTTCCACCAGTAGCACAAAAGTGTTCCCTTTATTCCACATCCTTGCCAGCATTTGTTATCTCTTGTCTTTTTGATATCAGCCATTTTAACAGGTGTGAGGTGATAGCTTATTGTGAGGTGATAGCTCATTTATCTGATGATTAGTGATGTTGAGCATTTTGTCATGTGCTTGTTGGCTATTTGTATGCCTTCTTTGGATAAAAGGAAAAATTCAAATCCTTTGTCCACAAATTGTTTTGTTTGTTTTTGCTTTGATATTGAGTTGTGTGAGTTCCTCCTATATTATGATTATTAAATGTTTATCAGATATATGGTTTCCAAACGTTTTTTATGCAATTTTTATTGGTTAATATTTCAGGCTACCAAATCAATCGTCAAATTATCCCAAAAAATTGTGTTCAATCTTCTGGCTTTATTTTTGGAAATCATTCATACTATGTAATTAGCAGATAAGAAATAGAGATATAATTCTACTTGTTCACCTCTTAAAGGTATGTTCAACTGTTTGATTAAAATATTTATAGATCCTTATTGGAGAAGATTGGAAGTTATGTCATGATAAAAGTTTGGATTACTGACACATCGCAGTATCTCTCATAGTGCGTTTGGCAGAACAATTTACTAAATAAACTCATATTTTAAGTCTGAAAATAATTGTTTTAAGATCAAGTTAGTAAAGTATTATATTAAACTAGATTAAGTAGCTTTCTTTTTTTAAAGTTTATTTTAAGAGAGAGAGAGAGAGAGAGAGAGAGTGTGTGTGTGTGTGTGTGTGTGTATGCAAAGGTAGGGGAGGGTCAGAAAGAGGGAGAGACAATCTCAAGCAGGCTCTGGGTGATCAGCGCAAAGGCCAATGATGCAGGGCTTGACTCAAACTGTGAGATCATGACCTGAACTAAGATTAAGAGTCAAATGCTTAATTGACTAAGCTATCCAGGTACCTGTAAATAGTTTTCTTAATTGCAAGACATATGTAATATATATGATGAATCTCTGAGTAAGTATTTCTCAAACTAATTTTCTTGGAGCAGCATATGATACTAAAAACTTAAAAACATGCACCACTCTGAAAACTTGACTTTTATGTTTAAAGTTCAAATTTCCAATTTTTCCATCAAATTATGTAAATCAGGCCATTATAATATTTTAGATCAGGACATATAAATGATTTAGTATTTTATAGAATTAATAAAAATATTGCTAACTACAATATTAAGATACCTTAAAGAAAGCTAAAGTTTTATTTCTTTTTCATTTTTAATATTACCATAATCTGATACATATTTTATATTAAAAAATCATAATAAAATTAAAAATTAGAATACTTACATACTTTGGTATGTAAGATTATAAGAGTTTAGAAAAGGAATTAGAGATCTTAATACGAAAAGGAAAACACATTTAAGAAATAAGTTTTCCATAGCAACAGAGTCATATTTATCCCATAGTGATTATACCAAAATAACTTATCTGAAAACCCTGGACACTTTGAATTAGTGGAAAAATTGAAGAGCACATTAAAGTCTCATTACCCTAGATAGTGATTCATGAATTAGATTTAATAGCCTATGTATTCTCCCATCTGCTGAGAAATATATCTATAGAGGTTTCACATTAATTTTAATAATTCCAATTTTAAATGTAGTTTTTCACAAACAGAACTTATTAAAAGAATTTGCGGCACTTCTGTGGGAAAACCCCTAAAGTTTCATATGATTTGCCCAAAAATATAAAAACAAAGAGACCATTAAAATAGATGTAAATGTCAAAGGAATGAAAATGACTTCCTAAGAAACCACACAGTTCATTGTCTATTAAAAAACGGATTTTCCTGTTTGTAGATTACAGTAATTTCTAGATTTTTCTTCTGATTTTTTCTATTAACCAGTCATATCCCTGTTTATTAACAACTGGATCAAAATGTGGACACAACGGAAAATTTTTAAAATCACAAAATATTTGAGTAAAATGGTCCTCAGAGGGGATCTAGTAAAACCATTCAATTTATAAATGAAGAAATCGATGGCAGTAAGGTAAAATATTTACCCAAGTTTACAGTGACAGTGATTTTATCCCTTACTTAAGCATTTCAATTCCATGACAGAGAGCAATTGTTTATTGTTGTCATACTGTTGAGGTTTTCAGTGATGGGAAAATAGGTGGGTAGATAGATAGATAGACAGATCTAATCCCTCCCCCAAAATTTTTCATCGTGTGTGTGTGTGCACATATGAGTGTATATCCACTGACCCTTCAAAATTTCAAATCTAAATAATACTCTGAGTATCAGGCATTGTACTATATGACCAACTAGTTATTCTCCCTAAAACGAATTAAGTTTTCTCTCTTTTTATCCACCTTCATTCATCTCTATTCTTTCAATCTCTTAGTTTCTGAATTGTTTGAATTTTAATAAATTCCATTCTCATGAATGAATAAAACTCAAAATCAAATGACCTTGTGAGAAATCACACTTTATGGTAATTGGAACCAGATAAGAGTAAAGATTCACTACATTGTTCTAAAAAAATTCTGTATTTGCAAAATATATGACTGCCATTGGTCACATTCCTTTAAGAAGAAAGATAGCACTTACACTAAGAGTATCACAGATGTGCTTTAGATTTTTGGTTTGCTTTTGTTCTAAATCTTAAAATCTTACCTCTCTCTTAGGGCTATCATGAAAACTAAATGAGATAATGGAACCAGAGCACTTAGCTAAGAGCCTGGAGCATACTAGGTAGTCAAAATAAATATTGCTTTACTTAACTCTCTGCTCTGTAATTGTATAATTAATTTAATTCCATAAAAATAGGAAAAAAATCTGTTTGGTTGAAATGTAATAAAAAGCATAAAAATAGACAAAAATATATAACCCACTTCAAATTACATTTTCCAAGCTACTCAGGAATTCAAAATGAATTGAAACATAAACATAAAAGAAAAAGAAACAAAGAAATGTCCCATCTTATTAGTGCTTACTTGGAAGAAATAAGATAGATGTTATGCTAAAGCTCCAGTTGGTCATTGAAAGCTCAGGCCACTTGTCTATCTTTTTTAGTACCAAAGTAATCTGAGGGAGCATTAGACATTCAGAGATCACCCAGATCTGGTCCGTTTTCGTAGCTCTATTTTAAATCAGGCACTTAATATATATATACATTAGTGAGCACCTGTTTGTACTGCCCCTGGGATAATTGTTAGTGGATATAAAAAAAACTAATGAAAACCATCCTTGCCCTCAGAAAACTGGCAAAACTACTGCTCCTATTTAGCTAGGTGTAGTAAATAAAGTCTGAGGGACATGAATGAGATTGAAGCATAACACATGGAGACCTCAGCCTGCTTGGAGATAGGAGGAATTAGGTCTGAGTTTAACCTTCCCCTATTCTAAATAGGAATTAGCCAATTCAAAGGTTGACTGAAGGAAGAGCATAAAGAACATTCCATCTATAGACAGGCAGAGACAAGATATCACGTGTTGTGAAATGGATGAGAAAATGTGACTCGTCAAGTCTGTGGGACATATGAGAACTTCAGGCTATTATTGTGGAGACTTGTTGATTTTCCTTAAATTTCAATGACACTTCTTGGGTTTTTTTTAATATTTATTTATTTATTTTGGGAGACAGAGGAGAGGGGGTGCACATGCATGTGGGTGAGGGGCAGAGAGAGAGAGAGTGAGACAGAGAGAGAATCCGAAGTAGACTCTACACTCAGTGCAGAGCCTAGTCATGACCTAAACTGAAGTCAAGATTCAGACGCTCAACTGACTGAGCCACCCAGGCACCTCAATGACACTTCTTTGTAATGGGAGTAAGAGACATTCAAGAAGAAACTTGTCACATATAAATTAAAACAAAAAAAGCAACTGACTAACTACAAATACATATAACTAAATAAACAAAGAAAGTGAAGTGACAGAAAAGGCGGTCAGGACAGGCTTCGTAAGGCAAGAAGAATAAAAGAATAGACATGCATGAAGCCACTGAAATAAAAAAGATGTAAAGGTATTGGAAGCAATGGAAAAAGGCTTTTAGGTAAATAAAACAAAGTCAGAGGAGTGACACTACCTGACTTCAAGACTATCAAGTTATATTTATCAAGGCCCTAGGATATTGGAAATAAATAAATAAACACATAAACACATAAATAAATAAATAAATAAATAAATAAATAAATAAATAAATAAAAGGAAGGTAGGGACAGAGGAAGGGATGGGATAGAGACCTCAGAAATACACTTACCTAAACAAAGCCAATTGACCTTTGAGGAAGAAGCAGAGGCAGTAAGACAATACAGTGGGGAACAGTCATTTAAACACATGGTGCTGGAATACTAAACATCCATATGCAAAAAACTGAATCTAAACACAGACCATACACCCTTCACAAAACAGAACTCAAAATGGATATAGACCTAAATGTAACCTGCAAAACTACAAAACTAGAAAAAATCATAGAAGATCTAGGTGACAGGCATAGTGATGATATTTTAATGCAATATCAAAGGCACAATCCATGAAATACATAATTGATAAGCTGGACTTTATTACAATTAAAGACTTTTGGTCTGCAAGAGAATAAGACAAGCCACAGATGGGAGAAAATATTTGCAAAAGACACATCTGATAAAGTACTCTTACCAAAAATTTACCAAAATATCTTAAAATTCAACAGTAAGAAAATGAATAATCTGTTAAAATGAGTAAAAAGCCTTAACAAGGACCTCACCAAAAAAGACATAAAGATGGCAGGTAGGCACATGAAAAGGTGAGCAACATCATATGTCACTAGGGAATTGCAAATTAAAACAATGAGACACTGGTGAACAACTATCAGAATGGCCAAAATCTGGAACACTGACAAAAGTAAATGCTGGAGAAGATGTAGAACAACAGGAACTCTGATTCACTACTGATGGAAATGCAAAATGGTTACAGCCACTTTGGAAGATAGTCTGGCAGTTTCTTACAAAACTAAACATACTCTTATCATACCATCCAGAAATCACATTTCTTGATATTTACCCAAGTTAGTTGAAATCTTTGTCTACACAAAAACCTAAACATGAAAATTCATGGCAGTCTTATTCACAACTTCCAAGACTTGGAAGCAACCAAATTGTCCTTCAGTAGGTGAATAAATAAATAACTGTGGTATATCCAGACAATAGACTTTTAGTGCTAAAAAGAAATGTGCTATCAATATACAAAAAGACTGGGAGAAACTTAAATGCATATTACTAAGTGAAAGAAGCCAATCTGAAAAGGCTGTATACTGTTTGACTCCAGCTCTATGACCTTCTGGAAAAGGCAACGCTGTGGAGACAATAAATGGATCAGTGGTTGAAAGGTTTTAGGAAAGAGAGTGGGATACAGGCAGAGCACAGGAGATTTGTAAGGCAGTGAAAATACTCTTGTGTTATACTCTTGAATAATGGCTGATACATGTCACTCTATATTTGTCCAAACCCACAGAATGTACAATGCCAGGAGTGAACCCTAATATAAACTATGGACTCTGTATAATAATGATGTGTCAGTGTGGCTTTATCAAGTATAACCAACATACGTTGGTGGAGTATGTTGATAATGGGGGAGGCTATGTGTGTGTAAAAGATATATGGAAAATTTCTGTATCTTTCTCTTAATTTTGCAGTGAACATAAAACTTCTCTACAAGATAAAGTTTATTAATTAAAAAAATAAATAAAGTATGGACACACACATATACACACATCCACATTCCTCTTTCCAGGTGTTGAATGAGACACTGACTACTGAGCTTTCTTAAATTCCCCAGCTCATGTAATTCTCTTATTTTTTTTCCTCAAAGAATGGTTATTTTGGATCACTGGCCACTTTGAAACGTCTGAGATATTATATTGCTATTAATTTAAGCCCAAATGATAAGTGCCTCAAATTACTTGAAGATAGACTACAAAGAAAGAGGTATTTTTATATTTCTATTTAACACAGACAGCTTATTCTTAGAAATCAGCTAATTTTTTTAAATGAAAAAAATTTAGATTGCCCTTGATGTAGGTAACAAAATCTCATTCAGAACTGTGTGATCCTGGGAGGATTTAGCATATGTTTTATGTCACTCTGTATATTCCAAGTTCTCTTCCCATATGTATCAGTTAAGTTCACAGGTATGTAAGGGACATAATAATCAAAATTATTGTCCAATTATAAAATATGAGTATGCTTTTCCTAGGTTTTTAGTCCTGAAAATGCATATGTGATACATCTTCCCAAATTGAATCATTTTTTAAATATTCTATCAGAGAACTAATACTCAAAAAACTTTTTGTTAAGTTAACTTGTTAGAAGAGGGTAATATATCATATTGAGATAACTGAATATGTGACTAGATTATAATATTTTTTCCTAGGATTACCTAGAATAAATATGAAAGGAGAAAATAGTCTCAAAATTAGAAACTTAACTAAATCTACATGTCCTATTTTGTCCTCATGGCCTGAAGAAAAGTTAATTCCATACAAAATACACCTCAAAAGCAGACTACCACATTCAAACTTATTCTCCTCCATCTATTTCATGTGCATCTGAGTACATACATTCCAAGTGTATGATAATATTTATATATTTAGCTCTAAGGATCAAAACTGAAGAATCAATAGTAGTAAACAGGAATAAATATAACTTGAAAGGCCATAAATTAATATGTCTATTTGTAGTTCTATTGTAAAAAGCAGCCATTATTTTCAATATGACCTCTGTCTTGATTTAAAGTATTATTATAAATTTCCAAATGATAAGCACCAAGATTCAGGGGAAGAAACACAGAGAGGCAAGTCCAGCACTTCTCATTGTAGTATATCCTTATTCCATTCAAGGTTAGGAGAAGCTGAGCAGTGCTTTTGGCATCCTTTTGGGGCAATAGTGGATATTGTGAGAATTCAGAATAGTGGCTTTTTGGAAGTAAGGAGGGAGTAAGAATTGAGAAGGGACAATGATCTTTTCATTGACCTTAGTGATGGTTACATTGGTGTTCACTTTGCCCTAACTTACTGAGCTACACATTAGTATTTGGTGCACTTCTCTGCATGTGTGCTGTACTTCAAAGTAAACAAGTAAAAATGTTACCATGATAAGGAATTTCACCTCATGTTTACACCCTTAAATTCACTTCAGTAAACACACTGAACATCTTTTCCATGCCAGCCATTGTGCTAAGTGCTAGCCTTACAACTTTACAAGATCAGTGCTCTAACCCCTGAGCTATGGAGCCGCCCTACATAACTTTAAATTAAGAAACAAATACCATATGATGTGCCTCATATGTGGAATTTAAGAAACAAAACAAAGGAACATGGTGATGGGGTGGGAAGAGACGCAAACCACAAAACAGATTCTTTTTTTAAAATTTTTTAATGTTTATTTATTTTTGAGAGGGGGGAGGGGTAGAGAGACAGGAGCACATAATCTGAAACAGGTCCCAGGCTCTGAGCTGTCCACACAGCTGTCTACATGAGGCTCAAACTCACAAACCATGAGATCATGACCTGGGTCAAAGATGGACACTTGACTGACTGAACCACCCAGGTGCCTCAAAACAGATTCCTAATTATAGAGAACAAACTGAGGGTTGCTGGAAGGGAGGTGGGTGGATGATGGATTAAATGGGTGATGCGTATTAGGGAGGGCACTTGTGGTGAGCACTGACTGTTGTAACTGTCGAATCACTAAATCTACACCTGAGATGAATATTACACTATATGTTAACTAACTGCAATTTAAATAAAAACTTGAAAAAGCCATGAAAAAAATTTTTAAATAAAATTATCTGTAGAAACAAAAAAGAAAGAGATAGAGAGATGTCCCTGTTTTCATCAAGCTTACAATCAAGGAGAAACATAGTATGAAATTCATAGTATGAAAATTCAAGAGCTAAACACTTACAGTGAAAGCAACTGACTTGCTTAATAGGAATGATGTTAGTTCTGAATGGTAAGTTCTGAATCCCAAGTTGTAAATTTATAAATTTAATATTTAGTTTTCTATGGTCAGGCTTTTACTGTGATTTTTAAACATATTAACTAGAGTGTAAACCCCTTGACATCAGAAGCTGTTTTATTCATCTCTCAATCATCTGTTCACTGTGCAAGATCTAGCTAAGAGACATAAGTAAATAGATTGGATGAAGAAATAAGAGATATAGAATGTCTTTCTTTAAAGCACCTGGTTGTCTATTTGATTTTTCCCTTTTAAATATAAGCTAATTCAAGGCAGCGACTTTATTCCTTAAATTCTCTGGAAAAAATTAAATGTCATGCATAAATTTAGTACTTAATAATTGATTCATGATTATTAAGTGTCCATTGCTAAACTTTCAATTTTTAATCTTAGACTGACTCATGACAATCAAACAATAACGAATTTTCAGCCCTTCAAGCATTTATAATTTAGTCCAAGAAGTTTTCAATTTCATAGATGAGTTAAATGAAGCCCTTCGAGAAGTTTAATGACTTGCCTAAACTCATAAAGTAATGCATAATATTTAGATAGATCTGACCCGGAAATTCTTACACTCAAAGAAGAAAATTTGCTCTGAGATCACTTTATAGGTCTCCAAATCTGTACTGTATTGGTGGTTGTTTAATTCATAAAAGGAAGATACTTCGTACTCAGTGTAAGAAAAGTGGTGTGATTTGCTTGGAACAGGAAGCAGATATTGTGTAAATATTTATGTGAAGAAATTTTTATGTGAAAAAACTATATGAAAAAAAACTACAAAGTGTGTGTATCTAATACCAACAAATGGTTTTAATAAGTCAATGCTATTTTCTGGGGATAGGCAATTGGAAGTCTTTTTTAAATTGTATATTATAAAACTTGGAAAATAATCTATATTCACAATCATTTTTTACCTTCAATCAAGGAACTTTAAGCCTACCAAACCATAGATTTCATATTTATTGTTATTATTTTAATGATAGCACCACTAGTCTGAAAAGATTCAGCCAAAGAATTGAGTCTCTACTTTGAACTCTCATATTCTGAAGAAAAAGTCATATAGACAACCAAATACATTAAACTAGGCTCTTGGTATATGTGACCACTTTCCAAAAGAAAAACCATATTACATTCACAAAGCAGAGACAGGCTTTCTCTTAGAAGGCTTTTTCCTAGACAGGGCTGAAAACTGACAGTGAGTGCCTCCAGAGACAATCTCACTAATTAATCTCTCTGGTATCCAAGGTTTTATTATCTACATTGGGGCCTATTCATAAGTGGAAAATAATTCTGAAGGTAAATTCATTTCCAAGTTATTATGTTAAACTGTAAAGTTAGTCATGCCCCAACATATCAGTTATCTTTACTAAGAAACTACTTAAAAGATTTGATGACGAGTGAATGACATATAAGATTTAAAAATTAATGTCATTTACTGAACCATGGGCTTAATTACGAGTATATAAAAGAAAAGTGTTTGATTATTAAAAGATTATCTAAAATTATAGATTATACAACTTCTTGGGCACTTTATCTTTTTAATCAAATTCAGTTAATAAAAACTGAATAATGATTCATTTAATAGGAAAATTCTTGCACCAAAGAGATAATCTTCCTAGGTTCAAATGTTTCTTAGAGTTAAAAGTTGATTTAGAAAGATATGAATACATCATGAAGACAAATTGGATAATAAATTCAGAGAAAAACTTGCTTTGTCAAAACATTTTGTAATCTAGAAATTAAAATTAGCATATAGAATATTTCCATAATCAAAAAGCTACAAGAGAGTCTCTTCTTTCTTGTGCACTGTTTCACCCCCAAACTTTCTCATCACATTATTTCACAATATTCTTCCATACATGACTATTTTTGGTATTTTATATTTAGAAAAATGTTACCTTCTTATTTTTCATAGAAAATATCCAGAGGGAGTTAAAGAAGCTGAAAAGTTCATAATCAAAATCCTTACCTTTCTGATATAACTGAAACAAAATTTCTTTGAGTTATATTTTGGATATATATGCTGGATGTCATCAACAGCAGAAAAGACCATTTGTAAGACTCTCTCACAGCTTTGCTACTTTATAGATAACCAAAACTCCATCTAGCTTTTTGAGAGCAAGGGTATTGCATGGAAATGGCAATAGTGAGCAAGAATTATGGGTCCTAGGCTCCTAGGGCATGTGAGGAGAGACAGACAATGCCCCAGTCAAGGCAAAAATAAAATAAGGATGTAGAGATAACATCTGAAAATATGGTTGAGGATATTAGGAAAGTCTTTTAACCAGGGAAAATGAATTTCCTGAGATACAGTGAAAAAATTTTGAAAAGAAAGATGAAGTAGAAGGATAAATAAGAGGTAAACAAAGATAGAATTAAATGACAGCATCATGTGAATAATGGTTCCACAGAGTTAAGGAGGGCAGTAATTAAAGTTGGGCTTTGTCTGATGAGACTAATTATAGGAAGTACAATGAAATTAGCCTATGAATGTTCTGTCTACTCATGCTTACTTCCCCTTAATTTTTCCATCCACTTCAATCTAGATTCCTTTTCCACATTCGACTGAAATTGTTTTTGCTAAGATTACCAACAACTTTCACAATGCCAAAGCCAGTGAAACTCTTCTCTACATGATCTGACCTTAAGCATGTTTGACCACTCTGACTTTCCCTGCTTTCTCAGCACCATACACTGGTGCATTTCTTCTTCCTCCATTGGCTGCTCTTTCGGTCTCCTTTATTGTCTTCTCCTCTTACCCTGACATAATATTTCCTTCTTTTTCTCTGTCCTCTTCCAAGGGAATACCAGGCAATTTCATGACTTTAAACACCATTATCTCCTGATGATCTTCCCTAAATTTGTATCACCAGTCTAAGCTTTCCCTCTGAGTTTGAATTACATTTATCCAATAGTTTGCTTGACATTTCTACTTGGATGTTTAATAAGCATTTCAAAATTAGCGTGACTCTCGAATTCCTTTCACTTCTATCCTCCTTCTACCATCACAATATCGGTACAATAAATAGTTGAAGGAAAAACTACTAACCTTAATTGGTATATTTGTTTCTTCTTCTTCTTTTAAATTTTTCTTTTTTATTTTATTTTATTTTATTTATTTATTTTTTTTACAAATAGTTTATTGTCAAATTAGTTTCCACATAACACTCAGTGCTCATCCCCACAAGTGTCCTCCTCCATGCCCCTCCCCCTCCCCCCCCCACATCCATCAGTCCTCAGTTTTTGTCAGCATTCAAGAGTCTCTCATGGTTTGCCTCTCTCCCTTTCCCCCACCATTTCCGTCCTTCTTCTCCCCCTTGTTCCTCCGTCAAGTTCCTCCTAATCCTCCTATAAGTGCAAACATATGGTATTTGTCCTTCTCTGCCTGACTTATTTCGCTCAGCATAACACCCTCAAGGTCCATCCATGTTGCTACACATGGCCAGATTTCATGCTTTCTCATTGCCATGTAGTATTCCATGGTATAGATAAACCACATCTTCTTGATCCATTC
>NW_024081099.1:1090731-1271947 GCF_003009895.1 Hyaena hyaena | reverse complement strand
AACATGCAAAGCGAGAGGGAAAACGAAAAAGTTAAGAGAAAAGACGGAGGAGGGAGGACGAATAATAGGGAGTATAAAATACATAAAAGGGTCAAAAAGGAGAAAAGGAAAAAAGAAGAAAACTGATGGACAAAGAACAATTTAAAGCATATAACCGGATTTCCCAGCTACAGTTAAATAGCCATGTGTATGCAGTGCTGGTTGAATAGCATAGAGAAAGAGAGAGAAGGCAGGGCGAGATGAGGCACATGTGGAAATAGAATGAACAGGCAGAAGGGATAAGAAGCTTTTTTCAAAGAGGTAAAGGGTAGAATATGGTTGGATAGGTGAGAGAAGGATGCTGGAATTATCCAGAGAAACTATATAGTCTAATTACTCCTGAGAGAAAGAGCTGAAAATGTAGGTAGGTGTAGAATTTACATTTACACAATGGACTCGTTGTGATTGTTTAAGCAAGCTGGCGACCAGAGTTAGTCAGGTCAGTGTTCTGGGGAAAAAAGAGAGAAAAGAGAAAGAAGAAGAAAAAAAGAAAGAGAAAAAAAAGAAAAAAAAAGAAAAAAAAAGAAAAAAAAAAGGGAGGAGGGCACCTCTCAGGCAGGGATGGGCGTGGCGTGATCCAATGCCTCAGGCGGGAGCTCTGCCTCGGCGGTTGTGGGGAGGAGAGTGACGGTGCTCCAGTCCCTTCTTGAAGCAAGCGCTGCTCCTCGCTTTTTTGGGCGTGTAAACTCCCCGTACCGGGGGCGCAGCCGAAGTTGGTTGCGCTCTTCAACCCAGGCCAGTTCCAATCTCCAACTCCCAGTCCGCGCGCCCTGCTGATGTTGCCTTACACACAGCTTCCCAGGCAACCCCCTCGGGCAATTCCAGGCCCCCTGCCGAGCTCTGGGGGTGGAGTCAGAATCGCTGCTTCCTTCTCTGGGTCGGGCTGGCGCGCATGGGTGGGGGCTTGCCTGCCGGGTGCTCTGAGCCCAAATCAGGTTAGAAGGCTCTCTCAGTGGATTCTGCGTCCTTTTTCTCCCAGTCTCTCAGGTTTTGTAAGGTTTCCAATGGCTTCAGATCTTTTCT
Source organism: Hyaena hyaena (assembly GCF_003009895.1). Classification (NCBI taxonomy): domain Eukaryota; kingdom Metazoa; phylum Chordata; class Mammalia; order Carnivora; family Hyaenidae; genus Hyaena; species Hyaena hyaena. The sequence goes on along the minus strand of NW_024081099.1, from coordinate 1,270,885 downwards.
GTGTGATGTATGGGCGCGAGTGCAAGTACGGAGCTCCTTACTTCTCCGCCATCTTGCCCCCCTCCCTGTTTTATGCCTTAAATTTTTATTTCTAGCGTTCCTTTCCAGTTCCACATGGTCTGCTAAGAAAAATGTAACTATTGCTGTTGTTTATATCTTTCTGATCATTATTTTCCTCTTTCCCCTTCCCTCTTCTGTTTCACAATGAAGATCTGTGAAATCAGTGACTTTGTTATTTTGGCTGTATGCTGCCATGAGAAAATAAATTATCAATAGGTTTTTGCTCCAGTACATTTATCATTTATCAAAGAGGGAGGTTGCTGGCAATTTTTATGAAACTATATTGAATAAGCAGTTGCCTGGAGTTTGGCATTGCTATGATTTGACCTTTATCAGTCTTTTCCCCTACTGTTTTGTTTGAAGGAAGGTCCTTTCCTAGTGAGCAGATAAGATAGGGCCTTTGATGCACTAGTAGTGGAGAAATGTGCCAAGATTCTAAGGCAGCCTAGAAACGGAGGTAAATGGCCCTATGTAAGTAAGGACATACCTGTCTCTTCTGACATAGGTAAGAGGGACAGGAAGAAAACCATAGAAATAGTAGCTGCCATGTGATACGGGGACTGCAGAACATTAAGTGTGTTATGTGGGGGCTAAACTCTCTTAATTGCTTCTTGACAACAACTCTGAAGGTCTACATCTTTCTTCCAGGCTCTTGGCGTTGAATTTGTAAATATTTTGGATGTGTCACTGTGGGTCCTAAGGTCAGAGCAATGTTATATTTGTGTTATACAATCTTACACACAAAATTTATTTAATTACGCTATATTTAACTACATACACATGATTATATGGCCCTGTTCTAAATACTTATACAATAAAAAATTGTATTCCAATGATAATGCAAAAGCATTGAGAACCTGCGCACTAAGGATTGCATTTTTTCTTGATTTTAATGTGATAAATTTACATTAAACATCTTTATTTTAGTTATACTTTTCTCTATATAAGCAAAATAAGGTTAAAATCTCACAATAATACTGATTAGTGACTTATTTGGTGAACTAGAGTCACAGTGATTTTGAGTCTTTTGGCTTGACTATGTCCTTCCCCCCCTTCTTTTTCTTACTTTGTTTGGGAACAATCTCATATGTTTTCCTGGAGAATTTTCTTTTAGTAGCAGCAATTTAGAGTACTGGTTAAGCTTGTGGACTTCCACATATTAGCCACATGACTTGCTCCTGTGTTTTCATCTATGATATGGGAATTATAATTTTTATATACCTTACAGTGCTGTTGTAAAGATGAGTTAATGTACATAAAGCTCATAAAATTGTGTCTGACACACAGTGTTTATAACATTATTTATTACTCTTACCATCCCATACCTCTGACTCTTGTATGCCAATGAAAGCAGAAGTCTCACCGAGGCTATCACTCGTATTAGTTGTTTTCAAATAAACATATTTTCATTATTAACATTGATTTCACCTCATGCATAGCTACAATTCTTGGGGGAAATACCAACAACTTGCTCTCTTAGAAGATTCTTTGAGGAAAAACAAGCTTACTAAATCAATTCTTTTAACCCACCATTTAAAATCAAACTTATCTCAGGGCACCTGGGTGGCTCAGTTGGTTAGGTGTCCAACTTCGGCTCAGGTCATGATCTCATGGTTCATGAGTTTGAGCTCTGTGTTGGGCTCTATGCTGACAGTTCAGAACCTGGAGCCTGCTTCAGATCCTGTGTTTCCCTCTGTCTCTGCCCCTTCCCACTCATGCCCTGTCTCTCTCTCTCTTCTCTCTCTCTCTCAAAATAAATACACACTTAAAAAATAATTTAAAAAATAAAAACAATAAAATCAAACTGATCTTGTTTTAAAATGATGAGAAACTTAGGTAACATGTAATACATTTTCAGGACCCACTTTAAGTTGGAGAATTCTTTTGGAAGTTTATTCAAACAAAAATTGGGTCTAATGAAGAAAAATGTAAAAAGTTACAAAACTGAATTGCATCATATTTGCAGTTACAATATCCAACTATTCTAATTTGAAAAAAAGTTTTAAATGTTGTCTCTGCAAAAATTAAATAGTTCAAAATTTTCTAAAACAGATTGACCTCAAAAAAATTTTAAATGTGATGTCAGTCTCTGCATTTTGTTTTATTCCTTTTTGTTTGTTTCATTTTAACAAATGATAAAAGCCCTCAGGTTTTAACATTGTTTTCTTGTCAGAATAATGCAAATTTAAAACATTTATACTGCACTGAACTAAAAACAGAAATCACAGGATAGTCTTGAAAACAAAAAGTTATCTTTTACCAAGTAAAGTTCAAGGAACATATTAAGCAACACTAGGCTCAGGTACCATTTTAAAATAGTTTTGGCACAACCACTGGAAAAATTGAGAGCTTAGAACTGACCATGTCACACATAGTGCCAGTAAGTTTTATTCTGCCTAAGTGCAAAGATGATAATCAGATGGATTATTTTAATAATAATTCCATAAAATAAAACAAAAATTGGTTCTTTTAAGGTTTTATGACATTTTACTGGCTTTAAAACTGTTATGTAAGTGTATTCTCTAGATTAGCCATCTGTCAATTATTAAACTATAAAACACAAGTAATTAGAGTATGATGCCCTTTAGTCTTGTTGGCTTTCCAATAAAATAAAGCTAGTGCGGGGCGCCTGGGTGGCTTAGTCGGTTAAGCGTCCGACTTTCGCTTAGGTCATGATCTCGCGGTTCGTGGGTTCGAGCCCCGCGTCGGGCTCTGTGCAGACTGCCAGCTCAGAGCCTGGAGCCTATTTCAGTCTGTGACTCCCTCTCTCTCTCTGACCCTCCCCTACTCACGCTGTCTCTCTCTCTCCTAGAAATAAATAAAATATTAAAAAAATAAATAAATAAAATAAAATAAAATAAAGCTAGTGCTCTCATCAGACCTATGGAGGAATGCCCACAGTAATGACAGTCTTATTGTGGCCTCTACTGAGTTTATAAAAGTGTGAAAGACAATTATTTTTAATGAGGGTAATAATCAATTAGGAGAGAAGTTTGGAAAATGCTTAAAAGGTTATATACACTATACATACCACCATTATTGTGACTAAATTCTAAATAATTGGTAGCAGCCAAATGCACTGGAATAATCAGTAGTCATCAATAAATTTAACCCATTTTATTGTCAAAGGTAATTTGCTTGTCATGAAAATATTCTGCATCCATCAAAATAATGCTTAAAATAAATTAAGAAATACATAAAGTTCACCATATATTTTCTAATTTTATACATTTAGTTGTCATAGTAAATATTCTCACAAAGTGGTGGGACAAGTTTTCATCTATCAGCCTCTAAAGTCAAGGAAAAAACATCTTCTGAGTTAGACAAATAGATTTAAAAAGCACAACCAATTTCACCCTCTCAAAAATTGTCGCTATATTATAGGGGTGCTGGGTGGTTCAGTTGGTTGTGTTCAACTCTTGATTTTGGCTCAGGTCATGGTCTCATGGTCATGAGTTTGAGCTCTGCATCAGGCTCTGTGTGGCATTGAGATTCCCTGTCTCCCTCTCTCTCTGCCCCTCCCCTGCTTGCTCTTTCTCTCTCTCAAAATAAATAAATAAATAAATAAATAAATAAATAAATAAATAAATATTTTTAAAAAATTGTCACTATAACTGCATATTTCAAGCACAAAAATTCATAAAACAAGAGAGATGACAACAGTAACAAACATTTGTTCCTGGAAAACAGAGCCAGAATACTTAGTCCAAAATCAACTGTAGTGAAATCAAAGAACTTGGGTTTACATAGAAGAATCATGAAAAGGTTCAGAAATTGTAACACCAGCTTTGTCTAGAATCTGTAGTGGACAGGGGAAATTAAAATAAGAAGGATTTGGTAAAAGATGTGTGATAACTTAGGGCATTAGAGTTTCCTAGATATGCTTTCCTCTTATAATCTGATGATGCCCCTCCTCAATCCTGACTGAAGCCTGGAGAATTATTTTCTGGAGTATAGGAGGATTGACTGACTAATATTGACCAGATACATATTAAATGTTGAAGGTGGAGACACAAAACCTGGTTTCCCTACTCAGCTGCCAGAGCACTGGGATTTTATCAGAAAACTATCTTAGAAACTGACAGTCTTATGAAAACTTAAAGTACTGGGGTTCCCCAGCAAAATCCCATTCAGATCATTCTAGAGTAGCTAACGTCAATAATTTCCACCTATATTTTCAGTTTTATGTTAACCTTTTAGTTTCCCACACTTAATTACAAGGGTGAGATCAAAAACATCAGAAATTTGAGTAAAGTCTTTACAATGGTTCCAAACAGACAAAATAACTTTGAAGAAATTGACATTATAGAAAAAAAATTAAAAATTCATTATTGATATCCTCAGAAAGGGAAGAAATAAGAAAATAATGGTAGTTTTAAAAAGGAACCTTCAAAAACTAATAAAGTAAACTTCCAAATAAATATAGATACCAAGAAATGAAGAATTCAATAGAAAGGTTGAAAAGGAAGTTGAGAAAATCTCCAAGAAAGGGAGCAAAATGATAAAGAAATGGAAAGCAAGGAAAAACAGAATCAGGCAAGATAGTTAACACATGAATAACAGAGGCTAAAAGAGATGAGAGACAGAGAGACAGAGAGAGAAGGAAAATGGAAGTATAGAATCCATTAATAAAATAATGTAAGAAAAAGTTTTAAAACTGAAAGATATAAATTTCTAGTATTTCCAGAATTTCACAAAATACCTGGTTGAAAAAAGGAAAATAAACCTTCTTGAAGGTGTATCATTGTGATATTTCACAGAACTTGGACGGGCTGGGGGAGTTAGTTTACACTTAATAAGAAATCAGATAGTTTGAGAGTACCCTGAAATAGCACTGAAATTAATACAATCGAGACAATCCCATCAAATTCAATACTTCCAACATAAGTCAAAAATAAGGAAAATATGAAGACTTTTGTAGATGACTACACTTTCAAAACTGCTTTCTTTCCTACACAAATTTGCTCAGAAATTAACAGAGGGATGTCCTCCAACAAAAAAGGAAATAAATCAAGAATGAGAAAGAAATGGGATGTAGAAAAAAAGAGATTCAACACAGGAGAGAAGCAAAAGATTCAATAAGATTGAATTCCAGGGGGATGCCAAGATACCAAGTGTTCAAAGTATAGTAGAAAACCAGTCCAATTAAAGCAGAGAGACTGAAGAGACATTCATACTGAGGTCAGTTATCAAAATGCCATTTTCATTATATCATCTTTTTAACCTAATGGAGCAAGGGAAAGTTGTTCCTCTAAAACCAGGGAATACATACAAAATGAGGAAGAGCAAGAGAGAGTACAAGAGAGAGATGTCAAATAAAATTGGAGGCCAGTTTAGGAGAAAGGCAAACAAAATTTCCCAAAGATAATCTGAAAAATTCTTGTCCACACTTGTTTCTTGTATTTTTTATTTTAACTTTCTGATAGGTGTAAGGTGATATATCATTGTGGTTTTGATTTGCTTTCCCTGGTGATTAGTAATCTTGACTATCTTTTCAAGTATCTGCTGTCCATTTGTATATCTTCTTTGGAAAAATGCCTATTCATGTTCTTTGCCCATTTTTTAGTCAAATTATTTAGGGGTTTTTTTGGTGTTGAATTTTAGTTCTTTATATATTTTTATTTTGAGTGAATTGCAATAGTTTATTTTGGCTTTTGTTTCCCTTGCCTGAGGAGACACATCTAGAGAAATGTTTCTACAGCTGATGTCAAAGAAATTACTGCCTGTTTTGTTCTAGGAATTTTATGGTTACAGGTCTCACATTTAGGTCTTTAATCCATGGTTTAATTTATTTGTGTATGGTGTGAGAAAGTGATTTCATTTCATTCTTTTGTATGTAGCTGTCCAGTTTCCCCAGCACCGTTTGTTGAAGAGACTATCTTTTACCCATGGTATACTCTTGTCTCCTTTGTCATAGATTAATTGACCCTATAAACATAGGTTTCTTTCTGGGATTTCTATTCAGTTCTACTGATCTATGTATCTATTTTTGTGCCAGTACCATACTCTTTTGATTGCTACAGTTTTGTAATATGACTTGAAATCTGAAATTCTGATACCTCCAGCTTTGTTCTTCTTTCTTAGGATTGCTTTAACTCTTCAGGGTCTTTTGTGGTTCCATAGAAATTTTAGGATTATTTGTTCTAATTCTGTGGAAAATGATGTTGGTATTTTGATATGGATTGTATTAAATCTATAGATTACTTTGGATAGTACAGACATTTTAACAATATTGGTTCTTCCAGTTCATGAGCATAGAATATCTTTCCATTTGTTTGTGTTGTCATCAATTTCTTTCATCAGTGTTTTATAGTTTTTGGAGTACAGGTCTTTCACCTCCTTCGTTAAGTTTATTCCTAGGTTTAGTCCTAGGTATGCAATTGTAATTGGGATTGTTTTCTTAATTTCTCTTTCTGATACTTCATTATTAATGTATAGAAATGGAACAGATACTTGTATATTAATTCTGTATCCTGTGACTTTGCGGAATTCATTGATTAATTCTAGTAGTTTTTTGATGGAGTAATTAAGGTTTCTATATATAGTACCATGTCAATACTCTGGTTTCTCTTCAGATCGTATAAATCTTTCGCCTCTTACTATATATAGTACCATGTCATCTGCAAATAGTGAAAGTTTTACTTCTTCCTTAACAATTTAGATGCCTATTTATTTCTTTTTGTTGTCTTATTGCTGCGGGTAGGACTGCCAGTCTGTGTTCAATAAAAGTGGTGAGACTGGACATCCTTGACTGATTCCTGGTCTTAGAGGAAAAGCTCTCAGTTTTTTGCCATTAACTATGATGTCAACTGTGAGTTTTTCATGTCCTTTATTATGTTGAGGTGAATTCCTCTTAAACCTACTTTGTTGAGAGTTTGTTTCATGAATGGATGTTGTACTTTGTCAAATCCTTTTTCTGCACCTGTTGAAATGATCATATGGAGAAAAAGGAATCCTTGTGCACTGTTGGTACACGTACTGTTGGTGAGAATGCAAATTGGTACAACCACTGTGGAAAACAGTATGGAGGTTCTTCAAAAAATTAAAAATAGAAGTACCATATGATCCAGTAATTCCACAACTAGGTATTTATGCAAAGGAAACAAAACACTAATTCAAAAAGAAATATGCGTCACTATGTTTATTGCAGTATTATTTACAAAAGCAAAGCTATAGAAGCAACTGTCTAGAAATAGATGAATGCATAAAAAATGTGGAACATATACATATGTTCTATATATAGAATAGAATAGAATATTACATAACCATAAGAAAGAATGAGATCTTGCCATTTGTGACAGCATGGGTGGACCTAGAGGGTATAATACCAAGTGAATTAAAACAGACAGAGAAAAAGAAATACCATATGATTTCACTCATTTGTGGAATTTAAGAAACAAAAAATCAATGACCAAACAAAAGGGAAAAAAAGAGACAAACAAAAATCAGATTCTTAAATACAGAGAATAAACATGTTTGCCAGAGAAATGGGGTGGCAAGGATGGGCAAAATAGATAAAAAGGATAAAGAAGCACAAACTTACAGTCACAGAGATGTAAAGTACAGCATAGGGAAAACAATTGATAAGATTATAATAACATTTGGTGACAGATGGTAACTGTGCTTACTGTGATGAGCACTGAGTAATGTATAGAACTGATGAATCACTATGTTGTACATCTGAAACTAATATAACACTGCATGTTATACTTCAACAAAAAATAAAATAAGTGACCTAAGGCAAATCACACACATAGAAAAAGAGATAATCAGAAAGAAAAACTCCAGAATGACTTCTGCGTAGAAAGCCTAGAGAGAAATCAGCCAGGATAGAAGTAAAATGGAAACCAACCATAGAGATGTTTCAAATATATATATATGTGATTTATATATATAAAAATATGTGATATATATCACATATATATCACATATTTTATATATATTTATATATTTATATTTTTATATTTATATATATATATTTTATATATATATATAAAATCACAATTTATCTATGGAATTACCATTGTAGAAAATTATCCAGGGGCACCTGGATGGCTTAGTCGGTTAAGTGTCTGACTTCAGCTCAGGTCATGATCTCATGGTTTGTGATTTTGAGCCCCACATCGTGCTTTCTGCTGTCAGCATGGAGCCTGCTTCCAATCCTCTGTCTCCCTCTCTCACTACCCCTCCCCTGCTTGTGCTCGTGCTCTCTCTCTCAAAAACAAATAAACAGTAACATTTTTAAAAAATTACCGAGAAAGATTATTAGACATCATGAGGGAGGCGCACTTAGGTGGCTCAGTCAGTTAAGCTTCTGACACTTAGTTTCAGCTTGGGTCATGATCTCACGGTGAGTTCCAGACTGGCCTCAGGCTCCATGCTGACAGTGCAGAGCCTGCTTGGGATTCTTTCTCTCTTGCTCTCTCTGCCCCTCCCCTGCTCACTCTCTCTGTCCCTCAAAATAAATAAATAAACTGGAAACAATTTTTAAAGAAGAAATCAAGAGGAGGAAAAAAGCAATAAATACAAAAAAATTAGTAAATGAAAAACTATCAGTTACTAGGTTCAGTTAAAACTAAAGATAAGAAAGGAAGCAAATTACATTTTAAATTGTGAATGAAAGACATCATAATTAAATAGCAAATATTGATTTAACTAAAATTGTAAATTAACTATATTAAAAAGATAGAAGAGAAGAGGAAGTGGTGTATGGAATGGTGTATGGAATTGTTATAACATATTCTAAAATAATAGAACGTAAATCAATAGTGGTTAAAATTGGTTAATCAGGGGTGCCTGGGTGGCTCAGTCGGTTAAGCGTCCGACTTGGGCTCAGGTCATGATCTCGCGGTTTGTGGGTTGGAGCCCCGCGTCGGGCTCTGTGCTGACAGCTAGCTCAGAGCCTGGAGCCTGCTTCAGAGTCTGTGTCTCCCTCTGTCTCTGACCCTCCCCTGCTCACGCTCTCTCTCTCTCTCAGAAATAAATAAAACATTTAAAAAATTTTTTAATTGATTAATCAAAGGGTACAACACAGGTCTTGTATTTGGAAATACAGAGATGTGTAAAAACTAGGAGAAATAATTGTTTCATTTTTTCATTGAGATCCCTTTTTGTTTGGTTCTTGCTACTTTTTTGTTTGTTTTTTCCTTAAGTTTCTATTTTAATTCCAGTTAGTTAACATCCAGTATTATATTAGTTTCAGGTGTACAATAAGTAATTCAGCATCTCCACACATCACTCTGTTCTTTCATGACAAGTGCATGGGAGAAAGAGTTTTAAGAAAAGTCAAAAGTGGTTGCTTCATGAGTGGGGAATCAGAGTGTGAGAGTTGAGAAGATTGTATACAGAAACTAATGTGTTTTGTTAGACACGGCTGACTGTAGTTATTGAACTGGAAGATTAGAAGCAATTGTGCATTATCCAGAAGAAGGACAAATGGAAACAAATATGAAAGAAAGATTGAGACAGAGAAGACTAAATGTGAAGGTTTTTTTTTTTTAATCTGTTTTTTTTTTCTTCAAGATTTTATTTTTAAGTATTCTCCACACCCAATGTGGGGCTCAAACTTACAACTGTGAAATCAATAGTCACATGTTCTACTGAATGAGCTAGCCAGGTACCCCTAAAATGTGAAGTTTATAAAAAAAAATCTGAGGGATTCCTGGGTGGCTCAGTCGGTTAGCGACCAACTTCGGCTCAGGTCAGATCTCAGGGTTCGTGGGTTCAAGCCCCACATCGGGCTCTGTGCTGAGAGCTCAGAGCCTGGAGCCTTCTTCGGATTCTGTGTCCCCTCTCTTTCTCTGCCCCTCGCCCACTCATGCTCTGTCTCTCTCTGTCTCAAAAATAAACTGTTAAAAAAAATTTTTTTTAATCTGATTGGAGTTCCAGAAAAGAAGCAAATGAGGAAAGCAATATTTAGAAATAATACCTCAGAATGCTATATTTCTAGAGAAGCATTACACACCATAGATTCAGGATGCACAATTTATCCCAAGAGGATAATTATAAATACATTAACCCTGGGATATTAAAAACAAAAACACAAATTATGTTAAGAGGCTAATGAAAATGACAAATTGCCATCAAAGGGAAAAATAGTGACTTCTGAATTCTTAATAAAGAAATCAGAAGACATTGAAAGTAACTGTAATGTTATAAACATGAAATTACATTCCTATAAATAAATATAAATTTATATATATTATATAATACATATATTAGGGTGAACATATTTTCAAACAACAAAACCAAAAAGTTGGCCATTAAACACAGAAAAATTATACAAAAAATACTTTAGGAAGAAAGAAATTGATTCCAAATGGAAACTCTGAGAAACAAGAAGGAATATTGATTTTTTAAATGTGGTAATATATAGGTAAATTTAAATACTTTGTAAATATAGAAAAATATATCTTTTGATATAAAAAGAAAACAAATACGTGAAAATAGGAAACAAAACTTTTAATGAACACTGCATTAAAAATTATAAGATTTATTGGTGAAAATTTATAGCTTTCCATTGTAAGTTGTATAAAAGGAGAGCAAAACAATTAATTCAGATTATGATAAGTAAAGTATGGATGGTAAAATTTATAAGTCAATTACCAAAAGAATAGAAATTGTGCATTATTTCCAGACTAATACAGAAAAATACTAGTAGCGGGAAATACTAAAATCAATTCAAATGAATATGAGAAAAAAGAGAAAAGCAGAGAGAAGAAAGGTAATACGGATAGAAAACACAAAATAAGGTAGTATTAATAAGTTAAAATACATTAGTAATGACAACAAACCTAAATTGCCTAAATTGTCCAGTTAAAAGACAAAGACTTTCAGATTTGAAAAAAAAATTAAGTTATGCTGTTTGAAAGAAACACTGAAGATATAATTACACAGTTTGAAAGTAAAAAAATATATATAGACTGTATGTCAGGCAAATAGTAGCTAAAATTTGTTTTATTAATAAAGCCATGTTAATGCCAACAAATTAGGCTTTAATGCTAACACCTTTACTAGAGATGAAGTAGGTCACCATACAATACAAAGCATATATGCAAGTAATAACACAGGACCAAAATATATAAACAAACATTGATGGGACTAAAAGGAGCAATAATCATATTGATTTGAATACTTTTCTCTGCAATGAATATGCCAAGATTTTTCAAAAGCATATGGATTGTAATTACAGTTAAACTTGATTTATATGTAAAATGCTCCATACAGCAATTAAAGAATATATATTCTTTTCAAGTCCACATGGAATAATATAAAATTGACTACTGCTGTGCTTCTTGTTCCCATAAAGGCTTTTATGTGAATGTTCATATCATCATTATTCATAGTAGCTTAAAAGTGGAAACAATCCATGTACAATGTCCATTTACAGGTGAAAGGATAAACAAACTGTGCTACAGCCATATAATAGAATACAACAGTAAAAAAAGGAACAAGCTACTGATATATGCCATACAGGTATTATGCTGCTGAACAAAGCCACTTACAAAGTCTGCATATTGTGTGATTAAACTTGCATAAAACTTTTAGAAGCAGCAAAAACTATGCAGTCAGAAAACAGATACAAGGTTGACTGAGGTGGGGAGCAGGAGAAAAGACTGTGAATATACAGTAGGGAACTTCTAGGGGGAAAAATAGTCTGAAAGGCTACGTGGTATATCGTTTCAAATATGTGACATTCTGGAAAAAACAAAGGTATGGTGAGAGTAAAAAGATCATTGGTTGTCAGGGATAGGGGATGGAGGAGGGATGAACAGGTGAAGCACTGGGCATTTTAGAATGTTGAAAGTATTCTGTATGAATATGTTCTATATGAATATATGGTAAATATATGACATGATGCATTTTTCAAAAGCCATAGAGCCCTAAACAACACAAAGATTGAACCTAAATGTAAACTATGGGTTTCAGCCAATAATAATGTATCAATATCGGTTCATGAATTATAACAAATGTATCATACTAATGCAATTAGGGAAATTGTATGCAGAGTGAGGTGGGGAATAGTTAGGTATATGAGACTCTGCACTGTCTCCTTGATTGTTCTGTAAATTTGAAACTGTTCTAAGAAAATAAATGCTTCCTATATTCCTATATTTCTAAGAAAATAACTGTTCCTATATTTTCGAGCTTTTTTAATAATAACTATAAAATGAAAGAGAATTTTAGATCTATGAGTCATCTTTCTCCTCTGGGACCCCAAAATAAACATACTTATCTATCACCAAACCTCTCTTCCTTTCTTAACAGCCAGTATTCTTCAAAGAACTTTTCAGTGTCTCCATTTCTTCCTCTCTATGTGCTCTAAACTGATTCTACATTTAGTATTCTCAGAGAAGGAAGTAAATAGCCTCTCTCCAATGGATACTTTTCAATGATCTTATTTTAATTTACACAGCATTCTGAGTTTTTCTCAGTGGAATAACTAAACAGAGTAAAAATGCATAAATCTTAAGTGTATCTCTATTAATAATTTTTTTTCAATTTTGTATTCTCCTATATGACAAACATACCAATCAATATTTAGAACATTTCTACCATACCAGAATGTTCATTCCTTGTCCTTTCCCATCAAGGTCTCTTCCCCAAAGTCTGACTTCTATCATTATTGATTAGTTTTGTCTGTTTTAACACTTCATATCAATGGAATTATTCCATATGCACTCTTCCATGCCTAGCTTCCTTGACTCAAAACTAATATTTTTAAAGATTAATTCATGTGTTTGAGTGTATTTGTAGTTTATTCCTTTTTATTACTCAGTAGTGTTCCAATGTACAAATAAACTACAAACTTGTTTACATATTTTCCTGTTGGTGAAAATTTGAGATGCTTCCTGTTTATCACTATGAGAACAACACTGCTATAGACATTTTTGTACAAATCTTTCTGTGAACACGTGCAATAATTTCTTTGGGGTATGTATCTAGGAGTAGACTTGCCAAGTCACAGGTTGGCATATGTTTAACTTTATAAGAAACTGCTAAAAAAGTATCCAACATGGTTGCACTCTTTTACACTACCCCCACCAATGTATGAGATGTCCTTATCAACACTTAACTTTGTAAATCTTTTAATTTGAGCCATTCTTGTAAATACATAGAGGTATCCCATTATGGTTTTAATTTTTATTTTCTGGATATTGAATGATCTAAGCACCTTTTGCACTTTTAGTGGCCATTCAAATATTCCCTGTTGTGAAATGTAGGTTTGCCTACATCCTGTATTTAATTGGGTTGTTTGTTTTTATTCATTACAAGTATTATTCAAGTATTCTATTATTACAAATATTATTCATTACAAATTTAGTTACTCCATGTATAAGCACTTTGTTAGATGTGTATGTTGCAAATATTTTCTCCAAGTCTGTGGCTTACATATTTCATTAATGGTGTCTATTGATGAAAAAAAATTAAACTTTGTTGAACTCCAATTTTTCCTTTAAAAGTCTTTTTTGGTTAGTGCTATTTGTGTCCTGTCTAAAAACATCATGCCTTCTCTCAAGTCATAAATTTTTTCCTTTATGTTTTCTTATAGTGATTCATGTTTGTAGCATTCACGTTTGGATCTATAAAGTGTCAAATTAATTTTTGTGTATGCTATAAAGCAGGCATGAAAGTTTTGGGGTTTCATGGATACTCCATTGTTCCAGCACCAGCACCTTTGTATAAACTTAGTTGACTGCATATGTAGAGGTCTACCTCATATTGTATCCTCTTCTGTTGGCTCAGCTTGCTTATTCTTACTCCCAAACCACACTGTCTTAATTACTGTAACTTTGGAATAATTCTTTAAAACTCATTACATAAACTCTCTAATTTTTTCTTTATTTTTGGTAGCACTCATTGACTTGAAGTCCACTTTATCTACTATTCATATAGCTACATTTATTTTTTATAAGTGGGTTTTCAATCTTTCTATTTTCCAACCTCTTTGTATCCTTATTTTAAAAGGCTGAATGTCGGAATGGTGCATTAAACAAGACCCAATACTAAGCTGTTTTCTTAGATCTTATTTTCAAATCTAACCTATCAATATGTATATAATTATTGATATGATTATATCTTTCACCTTGCTGATTGGTTGCTGCTTGTCCATCCCCTTTTCCTTTGCTCTACAGTTCATAGCTTCTTGTGGATTATTTGAATATTTTTTACTATTCCATTAAAATGTTTTTTAATGTTTAATTATTTTTGAGAGAGAAAGAGAGACAGAGAGAGAGAAAAAGAGTGTAAGTGGGGGAGGGCAGAGAGAGAGGGAGATGCAGAATCTGAAGCAGGCTCCAGGCTCTGAGCTGTCAGCACAGAGCCAGATGTGGGGCTGGAATCCATGAACCATGAGATCATGACCTGAGACAAAGTCTGATGCTCAACCGACTGAGCCACCCAGACATCCCATTTTTTAGTATTTCATTTTATCTACTGTATTGGCCTTTACATTGTGTATTATGTTTTACTGGTTACTTAGAGATTAGAAGATTCCTCCTTAATTATCACAGTGTGCCCTGAATTAATAGTATAAAACTTTACAAACAGTGTAAGAAACTTACATATATCCTTCTCCTCACTGTGCTATTGGTATATATTTTAGGTCTACATATTTCAATTTTCACAATGCATGGTTATTGTATTTACTTTATTTGGGTGGGGGGTCTTTTTTTCCTTTATCAAGTTTTTATTTAAATTCCAGTTTATTGCATTTACTTTAAACAGCCAATAATCTCTTAAAGAAAAAAATTTAAATATATTTTCTATTTATCCACATATTTACCCTTTACTGTGCCCTCCATTTTCTTCCTGGAAATCCAACCTTTTGCCTGGGATTATTTCTCTTCATCTTGAAGAAAACTTCTTTAATCTATTGTTCATGCAAGTCTGATATTTCTGCTAGTGCAGAACAATCTTTATTTTATTTGTCTGCACACATTTTTGTTTCACCTTAATTGTAGTGGATACTTTCATCAAGTTAAAAGTATGTGTTGACTTCCTTTTAGCTTTAAAAGATGTTATTCTATTGTCTCTGGCTTCCATATATTTAGTAAACCATCTATCATTCTTATCTATGATTGTTTTTAAAGTTTTTCTTGTCTTTGGTTTTGAGTTTGACTATGATGTACTAGACAGAATTTTCTTTGTGTTTATCTTACTTGATGTTTACTGAGGTTCTTAGTTCTATGGTTTGAGACTTTAATCAATTTTGAAAACATTTTGGCTATTCTCTTTTCATTTTTTTTTCCTGCTCCATTCTCCTTCTCTTTTCCTGAGACATCAGTTACATGCATACCAGTCCATCTGATATTTCTTCTCTGATATTTGCTTTTCTGTTTAGTAATCTTTTGTTATTTTTCCATGTGGTTCAGTTTTGATTATTTCTATTGACCAGACACTAATAATTCACTAAATCACTAATAATCCATTCTAGTGTTAATCCAATTCAGTAAATTCTACATGTTGAATGTATTTTTTTAATAAAGTTTATTTTCCAGGCAGGTTTTTGGGGTTTTCTGTTTGGTTGGTTGCTTGTTGTTTTTTTTGTTTTGTTTTGTTGTTGTTGCTATTGTGTTGCTGTTTAGAGAGAGAGAGAGAATCCCAGCCAAGCTCCACACTCAATGCAAAAGTTAGGCAGTTCTTGATCTCACAATCGGGAGATCATGACCTGAACAGAAATCAAGAGTTGGGTATTGAACTGTTTAACTAACTGAATCACCCAGGCGCCCCTCCAAGCAGTTTTAAGTTCATGGCAAGATTGAAGTTACTCAGTATAATAAGGGGAATCTGTGGTGGTGAGGGGGAGGGAGAGCTCTTAAGGCCTTTACATATTCCAATCCAACATACCAACTCAACTTGGCTGT
This sequence comes from Hyaena hyaena, assembly GCF_003009895.1. NCBI lineage: Eukaryota > Metazoa > Chordata > Mammalia > Carnivora > Hyaenidae > Hyaena > Hyaena hyaena. The sequence continues at coordinate 1,254,959 of NW_024081099.1, read as the reverse complement.
CTTCCCCTTTTCTTCTTCTTTTTTTTTTCCCTATGATAAGCTTACTATTGCATCTGCCTAGGATTCCCAGACTCCCCCAAGATTCCACTGACCTGTGAAAAACTAGGAAAGATTTGTTTATCTTGGAATTTATTTAGATTTATTTGATCCCACAATTCCTTGATGACTTAAAGTAAAAATACTATTTTTTAGTTCACTCATTTATTTCTTACAGCTACAGTGGAATCAATGGTCTGTTTGATGTCCTACAGCCTAATCAGAAGTGTAAAACAGTATTTGATTCACTTGGTTATTCACTCATCTTTTTCCTTAGCATCCAAGGTGTCATAATATTCAAACTTTCCCATGTCCTAAATTCTTTATTTTTCCTAATGTTGGCATTCCTCAGCGCTCTCTCCTCTATCCTCTTCTTTTTCTCTCAGAATCATCTCTGTTTTCAATATGTTAGTGATTCCCAAATCTATTCTTCATCTAAGCCTGAAGGACCACATGATAGCATTAAGCCTTTTTGAAACATAGAATAGTGTTGTGAATTAGAGACTTTTTAAGAACAAAGAATAAATAACTTTAGTTTGTAAAGAACAGAAAAGAGTAAGATTTTAGAGCAGGCGTGTTTACTTAAGGAAAAAAAATACTTATTGACAACCATATGTTTAAATGTTTCACTATAATTTGCAGTCTAAGGAAGAATTTAAAAATTGTATACATATTCTTCATCACCAGATGATTTAAAAATATAATTTGCTTTCAAAAATCATAGTTTTATAAATTAAAAGGTGAAGTCTCATAGTGGTTAGGTAGCCTTGTAAATAGCTTTCAAAAATCATATTACAAATTGTAATTAGTCCATGAAATTATATGTATGATGACAACACAGATTTATTATTGGGTTATACTCTAACTTTCCAGTTTCTTAGGAAAAAGAAATAGTAATAAAAGTGGCACTTTTATTACACCATAAATATGTTTATTTTTTATTTTTTATGTTTTATTTATTTTTGAGAGAGAGAGACAGAGTATGAGTGTGGGAGGGACAGAGAGAGGGAGACACAGAATCTTCAAAGCAGGCTCTAGGCTCTGAGCTGTCAGCACAGAGCCTGACGTGGGGCTCAAACTCATGAACCAAGAAATCATGACCTGAGCCAAGGTTGGAAGCTTAACAGACTGAGCCACCCAGGTGTCCCTAAATATGTTTCTTATTAGACCGACAGTTATGTTTGGACCATGGAAGTACACACTAATGGTTAATATTACAGAAAAAGAACTTACAGTATCTTATTGTCATTTGTGGAGCTCAAATCAAATTCTGCAATAAACTTCCCACTCACTAGATAATCTTGTCTTACACAGTTCAGAATAATCAAATATTTAAAAATTTTAAAATTGGGCATCAATGCCTTATATGTATTGCACACGAATTATTAAAAACAAAAACCATTCCCACCTCAACTTTTTAAAGAGTTATGTTTCTCAAGTTTGCCCAGTGAAAATATCAAAGCAATATCCCTTATAACCTCACATTCAAAGCTATCCAAATAAACATAAAATACAAGTAAAAATAGTGGCCTTGTTATAAAAACACAGCTTCAATACAATTTTCCTAGCCTCTCCTTCCAAACAGATTCAGAAATTTGGAACTACTACTCCAAGTAGTTTTACTTCCCAACTATGATATAAATTAGACTTAAATCTCAATATGGCTTAGACTTAACTAACACTAGTCTTGAGTCCTAGAATCTCTGAGCTGGAACTTTATAAACCATGAACACTTATAATCTCTGAAAATTTCAGAATAACAAATACACATCTGAAATTTCTTTTAAAATACTTCAGCATAGATAGTATGGTATTTTGTATCTGCTCTTTAGCTTAAGTTATGCTCTAGGTTCATTCAATTATCTTAATTGAAAATTCACATTCCATGCTGTCACCTAGCATTACATCAGAAAGTGCACACTTCAGATGCAGCTACTCACAGGGCTTCACTTATCTTTATTTCTGATAAATACTAGACATTTACTAATTAAAGTAAAGAATATTAAAAGTGGGGTTTCACCAGTGAAATTAATACATCTTTGTCAGTGTAAATATTAAAAATGTGTTTTCAAGGTAATATTATTGATAATAAAGATATGTGGATTACCTAAAGTTTTAGAGACACCCTCACCTTTGAATGAAAGGTCTAATAATCTAGGAAGCCCTATTACCTTCATCTTTGGGCACAGAGCTTGAGGCCTGGGTCTTAATTGTTCTGAAATCCTTACTCTGGAGTGGTGAATTCTGCTTTTCTGATGCCAGATATAAAATGAACCAAATCTTGCTTTTAGAATACTGTTGCAATAGTTTCAAATAACAGTTTTATTAAAATGGTCTTTAAGGCACCTAAAAAGACTGAGGCTGGAAGTTTATCAGACTTTCAGAAGAGGTACAAATAGTTTTCTTCACCCTTGGTAATCTGTGTTTATCTAATAATTTAGTTTGAGATTTGCATTTATTATAACCTAGTAATGAGGTTGTAGGGGAATAGCTAAACTGCACATCACCAGAAACATTTTGGCAGCTACTAATGTGTCCTAAAGGGACCTTAATAGTTGAACTGTCTCAAGTCTGCTTGCATCAGTATTTGTCTGTAAGTTCTGAGCCCTGATACTGGAAGGTTTCCTAAAACTCATTTTGTAACTATCTCTGAGGAGCTAGGAATTAGTGTATGAAAATATACTAGGAATTGTATGAAAAGGCTCCAGTAACTAAACATCTCATAAGGTACAAACATTTTCAGCAGTTGACAGTGGGAACATGTAGAATACAAGTTCAGGGGACTCCATAATTTACACACCAGCTATGATTGGAGTCATCACAGATACAGGAGAGACTACTGAAAGGAAGAAAGAAGAGCAGCAGACCTTGCATTAGAGGCTGTAGGGAATCTATGAATGTTCTTTTTTCTTTTTTTTTTTTTACTATTGTTTTATTTTTTATTTTGAGAGAAAGAGAGACAGAGCACATGAGCAGGGGAGGGGCAGAGAGAGAGAGAGAGAAAGAGAGAGAGAATCCCAGGCAGGCTCCACACTGCCAGCACAGAGCCTGATGGGGGGCTCAAACACATGAACTCTGAGATAATGACATGAGCCAAAATCAAAAGCTGGATGTTTAAGTGACTGAGCCACCGGGGTGTCCCTAGGGAATCTATGAATGTTCTAAGGAGAGAATAGCTGTAGAGAAATACTTTTCCTTACAAAATAGATAATTAATGCTTATTAATAAAAACCACAAATTGATTCCTTTAGAAGCAGGCTGATTTTTCTGCATTCAGTTTTCAGAAATCCACCTTACATGCTTAGTCGCATGTTTTCAGAGCATTTACTCATAGAAGGCCATTAACACAGAACCTACACTGAGCATTCTGTTCCTGACATGACAGTGCCTGAACATCTTCCTCCAAACTCCCAGTAACCCCTGGTTTCCAGACTGCAATTTCTCTGGTCTCCTTCCTTCTTAGGGTGTCTTTGTTTTAGAAAGTACTTAGTGGTATTTGAGAAAATTGGCGTAAGTTTATTGGCAGAAACAAGAGATGGAACAGAGGAAAAGAAGAACAGGACTTTTCTCCAAGTACCAGAACCAAGAAAAATTCCAATTTTGATTATTTCCTTTTATATCAAGAGGCTAACATTTAAAGCAATTCCAAAAAGAGATTTTCTGTATCTGTTTTTGGTTGAAAGCAAAAGAAGTGAATTCTGATTAACCTGTACTACAAAAATAAAATTATCCGGAAAGATCCTTCATGTCTCACAGCCCAATAGGTACAGCTCAACAATAAAAGTTCAAGAAAAAAGAGACTTCGTAGAAGGTGTTGACAGTCTCTATAGCGTCACTGTGCCATAAATTACTCTATTTTAATGGTTTCTGGCCTCATGTACACCCATTAGAGATTCATATTTCTAGGATAAAGAATCATTTTGGCATTGCTGAAATCATTTGCCCACTTGAATCATATGAGAATACAGCACGTTTTATACTGAATAGACAAAAGAAAATAGCTACTATACAGTAAAGCAGAGAAAAATAACATTCCCTCAGACGCATAAATTTAAGAATATCTGTGGAATGAAAAAGATATGAATTCATACTCATACTATCTAGTCAATCACTTAAAGTATTTGATTAAAGAAGTGCTCTGTTGACATGTTCAGTCCTTGATTATAAGCCTCCCACATCTGAAGTTAAGATGGAGAGATAGCTGCCATTATGAGTTCAGCATAAAACTGGTTTGTGTGTGCTTTCTGAATCACAAAAGTTTACATTTATTTTCAAACACCAAAAAAGGATCAAAGGAACGGAAAAGTCAAACTAAGAGTTTTTCATGCATTTTAAGGACATATATTGAGTTTTACAACATCTTCTGAGAAAGAGTCTATAATGTTGATAAAATGGCAACACAAGAAAACTAATGCAGGAAAAACTTAACAGAGGTCCATGGGGGAGAAGGGGAAAAAACACTTGGGGAGAGGGAGGGAGGCAAACCATGAGAGACTCTTGAATACTGAGAACAAACTGAGGGCTGATGGGGGTGGGGGAGAGGGGAAGGGGGATGATGGGCATGGAGGAGGGTACTTGTTGGCATGAGCACTGGGTGTTATATGGAAACCAACTTGACAATAAACTATTTAAAAATAAATAATAAATATATATTTAAAAATAAAATAAATTGTTCTGATAATTAAAAAAAAGAAAACAAATGCAAATCTGCAAATACTCATAGACTATTTCTAGTTTATGCACTATAGAGAGACACAAAGAAGCAACAACTGACCCCTGGGGAGTTTAGAACATAATGGGAAGTATAAACTAAATTTTCAAATAACCATAGAGAGTATAGATTATAAAAAAGAAGGGATAGATTACAATTAATTAAGAGAGTCCAGATATGATTTAGGAATCAGCAGAATGTGAAATGAGGAGTTCAACAGGAAAACAATCATTTTCTTATTTCTTACTCTTTTCTAGACACATTATATTCATCACCTCATTTAATCCTCAGCATTATCCTCTAGAGTAGATATTTTTTGTCCAAATACACAGACAAACTTAAGTACACAATGATTAAGCAGCTCACCCAATGTTACTCAGTTAACAAGCAGCATTGTTCTTCCTAATTATACAACTCCTTCCTTGTTCTTGGAGATGTGCTTTAAAACACGTGATTGTGGAAAGACCATGCTTTTATTTTTTTGTCTTAGTTTATTTGCAAGTTGGTTTCCATATAACACCCAGTGATCATCCCAAGTGCCCTCCTCCATGCCCATCACTGCCCTTCCCCTCTCCCACACCCCCATCAGCCCTCAGTTTGTTCTCAGTATTCAAGAGTTTCTCATGGTTTGCTTCCATCCCTCTTCCCAACTATTTTTCCCCTTCTCCTCCCCCATGGTCCTAAATTAAGTTCCTCCTAATCCACCTATACGTGTAAACATATGGTATCTGTCCTTCTATGCCTGACTTATTGCACTCAACATAACATCCTCAAGTTGCATTCATGTTGCTACAAATGGCCAGATTTCATTCTTTCTCATTGCCATGTAGTATTCCATTGTACAGATAAACCACATCTTCTTGATCCATTAGTCCGTTGATGGACACTTAGGCTCTTTCCCTGTTTTGGCTATTGTTGAGAGTGCTTCAGTGAACATTGGGGTACATGTGCCCCTATGCATCAGCACTCCTGTATCCCTTGAGTAAATTCCTAGCAGTGCTATTGCTGGGTCATAGGCAAGTTCTGTTGTTAATATTTTGAGGAACCCCCACACTGTTTTTCAGAGGGGCTGTACCAGTTTACATTCCCAACAGTGTAGGAGGGTGCCCATTTCTCCACATTCTCGCAAGCATCTATAGTCTTCTGATTTGTTCATTTTAGCCATTCTGACCGGCATGGGATGGTATCTCAGTGTGGTTTTGATTTGTATTTCCCTGATGATGAGGGACGCTGAGCATCGTTTCATGTGTCTGTTGGCCATCTGGATGTCCTCTTTCGAGAAATGTCTGTACACATCTTCTGCCCATTTTTTCACTGGATCATTTGTTTTTTGGGTGTGGAGTTTGGTGAGTTCCTTATAGATTTTGGATACTAGCCCTTTATCTGATATGTCATTGCAACTATCTTCTCCCATTCCATCAGTTGCCTATTAGTTTTATTGATTGTTTCTTTTACCGTGCAGAAGCTTTTTATCTTGATGAGGTCCCAATAGTTCATTTTTGCTCTTGATTCCCTTGCCTTTGGGGATGTGTCAAGGAAGTTATTGCTGTGGTTGAGGTCAAGGAGGTTGTTTCCTGCTTTCTCCTTTAGGGTTTTGATGGTTTCCTTTATCCATTATTCAGGTCCTTTATCCATTTTGAGTTTATTTTTGTGTACGGTGTGAGAAAATGATCTAGTTTCATTCCTTTGCATGTTGCTGCCCAGTTCACCCAGAACCATCTGTTAAAGAGGCTGTCATTTTCCCATTGTATACTCTTTTCTGCTTTGTCAAAGATTAATTGGCCGTACATTTGTGGGTCCAATTCTGAGTTCTCTATTCTGTTCCATTGGTCTATGTGTTTGTTTTTGTGCCAATACCATACTGTCTTGATGATGACAGCTTTGTAGTAGAGGCTAAAGTCTGGGATGGTGATGCCTCCCATTTTGGTTTTCTTCAATATTACTTTGGCTATCCAAGGTCTTCTGTGGTTTCATAGAGATTTTAGGATAGTTTGTTCTAGCTTTGAGAAGACTGCTGGTGCAATTTTTATTGGGATTGCATTGAATGTGTAGATTGCTTTGAATAATAATGACATTTTAACAATATTTATTCTTCTGATCCATGAACATGGAATGTTTTTCCATTTCTTTGTGTCTTCTTCATTTTCCTTCATAAGTTTCCTATAGTTTTTATCATGCAGATCTCCTATATCTTTGGTTAGGTTTAATCCTAGGTATTTTCTGGGTTTTTGTGCAATTGTGAATGGGGTCAGTTTCTTGATTTCTCTTTCTGTTGCTTCATAATTGGTATATAAAAATGCAACTGATTTCTGTACATTGATTTCATACCCTGCAACTTTGCTGAATTCATGGATCAGTTCTAGTAGGCCTTTGGTGGAGTCTGTCGGGTTTTCTGTGTAGAGTATCATGTTGACTGCGAAAAGTGAAAGTTTGACTTCTTCTTTGCCAATTCTGATGCCTTTTATTGTCTGATTGCTAATGTTAGGACTTCCAGCACTATGTTAAACAACAGTGGTGAGAGTGGACATCCCTGTCATGTTCCTGATTTCAGGGGGAAAACTCTCAGTTTTTCCCCTTTGAGGATGATGTTAGCTGAGGGCTTCTTATAAATGGCTTTTATAATGTTTAAGTAAGGTCCTTCTATCCCAACTTTCTCGAGGGTCTTTATTAAGAAGGGATGCTGTATTTGGTCAAATCCTTTTTCTGCATCTATGGACAGGATCATATGGTTCTTATCTTTTCTTTTGTTAATGTGATGTGTCACATTGATTGATTTCTGAATATTGAACCAGCCCTGTAACCCAGGAATAAATCCCATTTGATCATGGTGGATAATTCTTTTTATGTGCTGTTGAATTTGATTTGCAAGTATCTTATTGAGGATTTTTGCATCCGTATTCATCAAGAATATTGCCTGTAGTTCTCATTTTTTGCTGGGTCTCTGGCTTAAGGAATCATAGTGATGCTGGCCTCATAGAATGAGTCCATAAGTTTTCCTTCGATTTCTATTTTTTAGAATAGCTTGAGAAGAATGGGTATTAACTCTGATTTAAATGCCTGGTAGAATTCCCCAGAGAAGCCCTCTGGCCCAGGGCTCTTATTTGTTGCGAGATTTTTGATAACTGATTCAATTTCTTCACTCGTTATGGGTCTGTTCAGATTTTCTATCTCTTTCCATATGAATTTTGGTAGTGAGTGTGTGTTTAGGAATTTGTCCATTTCTTCTTAGTTGTCCAGTTTGTTGGCATATAATTTTTCATAGTATTCCCTGATAATTGCTTGCATTTCTGAGGGATTGGTTGTAATAAGTCCATTTTCCTTCATGATTTTTTCTATTTGGGTGCTCTCTCTTTTCTTTTTGAGAAGTCTGGATAGAGGTTTGTCAATTTGTTTATTTTTTTCAAAAAACCAACTCTTGGTATCATTGATCTGTTCAACTATTTTTTTGGATTCTATATTGTTTATTTCTGCCCTGATTTTTATTATTACTCTTCTCTTACTGGGTTTGTGGTGCTCTTGTTGCTCTCTTTCTAGTGCGTTTAGGTGCACTGTTAAATTTTGTATTTTTGCTTTTTCTACTTTCTTGAAACAGGCCTGGAGTGCAATGTACTTTCCTCTTAGGACTGCCTTTACCGCATGCCATAGAGTTTGAATTGTTGTATTTTCATTTTCATGTGTTTCCATATATTTTTAAACTTCTTCTCTAATTGCCTGATTGGCCCATTCATTCTTTAGTAGGGTGTTCTTTAACCTCCATGTTTTTGGAGGTTTTCCAGACTTCTTCCTATGGTTTATTTCAAGTTTCATAGCATTGAGATCTGAAAGTGTGCATGGTATGATCTCAATTCTTTTTTATTTATTGAGGGCTGCTTTATGTACCAGTATGTGATCTATCTTGGAGAATGTGCCATATGCACTTGAGAAGAAAGTAAATTCCATGGTCTCAGGATGTAGAGCTCTAAATATATCAGTCAAATCCATCTAGTCCAATATGTCATTCAAATCCATTGTTTCTTTAGTGATTTTCTGTCTAGTTGATCTATCCATTGCTGTAAGTGGAGTATTAAAGTCCCCTGCTATTAGCACATTCTTGTCCATAAGATTATTTCTGTTTGTAATTAATTGCTTTATGTATTTGGGTGCTTCCATATTCGGTGCATAGACATTTATAATTGTTAGCTCTTCCTGATGGATAGACTCTGTAATTATTATATAATGGCCTTCTTCATCCCTTGTTACTGCCTTTACTTTAAAGTCCAATTTGTCTGATATAAGTAGAGCTACTCCAGCTTTCTTTTGACTTCCAGTAGCATGATAGATATTTCTCCATCCCCTTACTTTCAATCTGTAGGTGTCCTCCAGTATAAAATGAGATTTTTGTAGAGAGCAAATAGATGGATTTTGTTTTTTTATCCATTCTGCTTCCCTATATATTTTTATTGGAGCATTTATACAATTTACATACAGTATTATTATTGAAAAATATGGGTTTAGAGACATTGTGTTCTTTGTAGGATTCATGCTTGTGGTGGTGTCTCTGGTACCTTGTGTTCCTTGCAACATTTCCCGCCTAGAGTCCCTCTCAGGATTTCTTGTAGGGCTGGTTTAGTGGTGATGAATTCTTTCAATTTTTGTTTATTTGGAAAGATGTTTATCTCTCCTTCTATTTTGAATGACAGGATTGCTGGATAGAGGATTCTTGGCTGCATATTTTTTCTGTTCATCACATTGAAGATTTCTTGCCATTCTTTTCTGGCCTGCCAAGTTTCAGTAGATAGGTGTGTAGCCACTCTGATAGGTTCCCTTTGTGTGGTAGGGCCCTTTTATTCCTAACTGCTTTCAGAATTCTCTCTTTGTCCTTATATTTTGCCAGTTTTACTATGATATATCATGCAGAAGATCAATTCAAGTTATGTCTGAGGGGAGTTCTCTGTGCCTCTTGGATTTCAATGTCTGTTTTCTTCCCCAGATTGGGGAAGTTCTCTGCTATAATTTGTTCAAGGACTCCTTCAGCGCCTTTCTCTCTCTCTTCCTCTTCAGGAACTCCTATGATATGGATATTGTTCCATTTGATTATATCACTCAGCTCTCCAACTCTCCTTTCGTGTTCCTGGATCAGTTTATATCTCTTTTTCTTGGCTCCCTCTTTTTCTATAATTGTGTCCTCTAATTCACCTATTGTCCTCTCTGCCTCTTCAATCCGTGCATTGGACACGTCCATTTTATTATGCATCTCATTTATAGCATTTTAAAATTTATCACAACTATTTTTAAGCTCCATAGTCTTTGTAGCAATAGTTTCTCTGATGTGTTCCATGCCTTTTTCAAGCCCAGTGATTAATTTTATGACTATTGTTCTAAATTCTCTTTCAGTTATGTTGCTTATATCTGTTTTGAGCAGTTCTTTAGCTGTCATTTCTTCCTGGAATTTCTTTAGAGAAGAGTTCTTCCGTTTTGTCCTTTGGCTAGCTTTCTGTCTCTTGTTAGTTTTAAAAGCTTGTTATGCACTCTGCACCTGCAAGTATTGCTGTATTAAAGAAGGCTCTTTGACTGCCCAGGATCTGTCCATTCAGGAAGTGTTCTTTGAATGGTGTCTATTGGTCTTTCTTGTTGAGACTTTGGTTATTTTATTTCCCTGCTAGTAGTGGTATTTGGAACTCTCCACCATGGGTACTTTGGCTTGTTTCTTGAGGTAGCCCTGGAAAAGAAAACAGACAGACAAACACACAGGGAACAAAGGCACACAAACACACAGACAAATCCAACAAACAAGCAAACTGAAAGGGAAAAAGAAAAAGAAAAAAAAGAAGGGAAAAAAGAGGAAGGAGGAAAAACAAATAATTAAATGAAAAAAAGAAGAAAAGAAAAAAGAAAAATCCAAAAGACAAAGGACAGTCTAAAGGCATAAAACCAAGTTCCCAGCTACAAATAAAGAGCAGGGTGTATGCAGTGCTGATGGAGAGCATATACAAAGAAAGAAATGACAAGTTGGGGAGAAAGCGAAATTGGACAATGATCAGGCAGAGAGACTAAGAGGCTTAATTCAGAGAGAGAAATAGGAGAATAAGGTAAGAGGCGAGGAGAAACAAATGAAGATAATGTTACTCAGAGATACTATATAGTCTGATTACTCCAGAGAGGGAGAAAGAAAGGTAGCGGTGGAGGTGTAGAATATACATCTAGAGAATGGATTAAATGTGACTATTTAAGCAAACCAGTGACCAGAGTGCCCAGTTCAGCAGAGGGGAAGGATATGAATGAGACAAGTGAAAATATACCTGAATAGAAAGAACTGATCTAGAATTAATCACAGCAGTGCATCTATGTTCATCTTGCCCCAGGCTCCAATATAAAAAAAGCAGCTGTCTAGCGGGGATGGGCGTGGTTTGGTGTAGACAGGTCTTATCCTCCATTGCGTCCTGCAGGGCACTCCCTGAGCTTCCACCTCGGTGGTTGTGGGGAGAAAAATGGCGGAGCCCCAGTCCCTTCTTGAACCAAGCATTGCAAATCACTCTTTTGGGACCATCTCCCTGTGCCATGAGTGTAGCTAAGATGGGCTGTGTTCTATGTCTCAAGCCACACCTCTTTTCCAGATTTTAGTCCATGCTTTATTGATATGGCCCGAAATATAAACCTGCAGGCCGAGTCTTTCCAAACAGTTTTAAGCCAGCCGCTTCCCCACTGGGGATCTAGCAGAGCTAGAAGAGCGGTGGCGTGGCTTCAGGCCATGCTGCTCCCCCTCCGGAAAGAGCTGGAGAGCAGAGGAGCAGTTTCTCCCGGCGCCACCTGGGACCAGGGCATCCAGCTCAAAGTCAGCTCTACATCTGGAAACCGAATCACTCTCTGTCTCGAGTCGAGGTTTTTCTCTTCTCCAGAGACATGGATAGTTCTTTGAGCAGTTTCAGCTGCTTTTTATTTTCCCCTCAACTCACCGTGGCCCCCCACAAAGGGGGCTCCCTCCCCTCCCTCCGTGTCTCCATGTCCTGGCCCATTTTTATCTTCCCCAGTTCGCACTCACACACAAGGTTGTTTCTCAGCGGACTCTGTCTCTTTTTCCTCCCAAACTCCTGTGATTCTTTAAGGGTTCCTATGGCTTCAGACCTTCTCCATTTGAGAGATGGGGGTGAGTGAAATGTACGGAACTCCCTACTTCTCTGCCATCTTGCCTCCCCTAAATAATACTCAAGACCACGCTTTTAAATACAGGTTCAACAAAAATAACCTCGTTTTGTAACGCTTAGTTTGCTTTAAAGAGATTTACAAAGGGAGAGAAAGAACTATAAAACTAGATAAGTTTCAGTCCCTGGTTAAAATAAATCAAATTAGGGATTTGGAAGAACTTTTAGTTAAAGCTGGTTGAGTAAAAAAAGTACCTACTTACTATTACTTTGACTCAAAGCCCAGTTAAAACAAAGGAACAAATTTTTTAGAAATAAAGGAGAGGTTTCTTATTTTAGTATGGATGGAATAAATACTATACCAGACAGCTACCCTCCCCCCATCCACCCAACAGAAAATAACTGTAAAATCCAGACATAAGACAAAAAGCAATTACCTGAAGACACTGGTGTACTGTGGACAGACTCTTGCACTGCATAAACACCCATAAGTGAAGAGAGGAGCTATGCCAGGAAAAATCCCATTTTCATGGCTGTTAACAAGGGACTACATGGTATTGGCATCTCACACACAGGATAGGTGCCAGTGGAAAGATTATATAGTCTTTCTGACTCAGGGAACAATAAAACTAAAGTCATGTATACTGTGGATGCTAAAGAAAGTAGGAAAACTCCTGAAGGGAAACAGCCATTTGGAGATTGAATCCTAAGTGCTACCTACCTGTATCTTTCACTGGCCCCAGAAACATGGATATGTGGCACACAATCAAAGCAGATTAACAAAAGAAAAAGGAAGAAAAGGAAAAGAACTGATATGAGTTTCCATCAAAGAAACAGAGTGCACCTGTCAATTTCAGCCAAAATAATAACTCAATAAAACAAAGAAACAACACTCATTGGAGAAAAATAACAGAATCTAAAATCTCCACAATTTAATAGTCATAAGTACCTTTAATCCAATCCAAAATTGCTTAACATACCAAAAAATAACTTAGAAAACCAGACATACACAAAGTGGAAGACATTTCAACAACAACAAAAAAATCAAACAAGGTCAATCCTGAGATGAAACAGATATTTTCTGGAACTATCCTGGAACTATTCTGAATGAAATAAAACAAAATATGCTCATAATGAATAAAATGATAAGAAATCTCAGTAGGGACACAGAAGTTAAAACAAACAAAATGAAAACTTCAGAACTGAAATGCACAATAGCTGAACTAAAAATTTCACAGAATGAATTTAACAACCTAAGCCTAGAAGAAAAAGATAACAGAGGAACAAGTAAATAAACTTGAATATAGATCAATAGTAATTATCAAATATGAAAAACAGAAATAAATGATATTGTAAAAACAGAACAGATACTCAGGGACCTGTTAAATATCAAATGATCTAAAATATATGTAATGGGAATCCCACAAGGAGAAGAGAGAATGCAATTGAAAAATTATTTATATTAGTAAGGGCTGAAGACATCCAAGTTTGATGAAACAAGGAAACTTACAGATACTTAATGATACTAAATGAACATCAGAGTAAACACAAGGAAACCCTTGCTTATGCTTTTTGTATCTAACATTTATTAATTATTTAACTTTTATAAAATCTTCAAAAGATAGGTAATATTAGTATCTTCATTTTTAAAATAGAAAACTGATAAACACAAGGAAAAAAGGTTAAAATACATATACAAGGTCTTCAAGCTATTAAATGACCAATCTATGATTTGAAACTACCAGTCTAATTCTGGAGACCCTGCTTTTAGCATATAGCTTTTCACATACATTGATCTGGTATCCCTGAACTCCTGAAGAGCAAACTGAAAATATGGAACAAAGAAATATGTATGCATAGAATAAACGAAATGGAGAAAAAAAACTGATAAGGATTACCACTGATCTATATCTGGTGAAGTTACTAAATTTCACACACCCACAATAAAAGGAAGTATGGATCTCCAAATGAAAAAAGCAACTCATAAGACTGGCCTTAAACTAGTATACAGCTGGGAGTAGAATACATTTAACCAATTAATAAACAAAAAGACTACTTGAAATCTAGCCAACTAAATACAATTCAAAACTTAAGTACTCAGAAGGGAAAAATCCATATGAAAAAGGACTGTTTATAAGCTCTGAATTTTATACTTCTATTGAAATAAAGAGTTAAGACTTAAAAATTGGCTATTATGGTCACAAGCTGAAATATAATATTATAAGGGCACCTGGGTAGCTTAGTTAGTTACGTGTCCACCTTTGGCTCAGGTCATGATCTCACCGCTGAGATCTGTGCTGACAGCTCAGAGCCTGGAGCCTGCTTCAGATTCTGTGTCTCAGTCTTTCTCTGCCCCTCTGCTGCTCCCATTCTGTCTCTCTCTGTCTCTCAAAACTAAATAAAAAAATTAAAAATTGTTTTCAATAAAAAAAGAAATATAAATCCTGATACTATCGCAATTAATACTAAATGTTAATATCAAATAATAAAATCAAAAAGAGTAACAAATATTTGGAAGCAAATGAGAAAGTGGTAATTAGTGTAGGTGTGTGAATCAGTTATTGCTATGCAACAAATTACCTCAAAACTTAGCTGCTGAAAGTAACAAACATTTATTATCTCACACAGTTTCAGTGGGTCACACAGGTCAGCCCTAAACAGTGAAGAAGGAACCGGCACAAGGGTGTGAATGTCAGAAGGTGAGACTCACCGGAGGCCATCTTGGCAGCTAGCAACACCATGTGCTCATTTCCTCATCTTTTATGATAGGGAATTTACTAATATTGTCCAAGGCTGAAACATGAGATTACATTATAACAACTCCAAACTTTCAATAGTTTTTAAATAGCATGAAACTATTAAAGAGATTTACTTCCTAATGGCTTTAATTCATTTTGATAGCCACATTAGAATTTTTTCTGTCATTTGCCAATAATTTCACCAGAATTATTCAATATCATAAATTATCTTAGTAAAGTTTATAGCTTATGTGGAAAGATGCTATATTGAATCAGAATATCTGTATGGAAATTAATCTTATTTTATTTTGGAAATGTAATTAAAATCTAATCTCTCATTTTAGCAACACTAAGAAAAATACTAAAGAGAAGTAGGCTTTTTTATACCATTTTTAAGTCTATTTCACAAACTTCAGGATTAAGAAACTCACAGAATTATGGAGAATGTGAATAAATACTATAAAAGCACTGACATGACCAGATAAAAATAGAGAAAAGTCACTCTTTTGTAATATGGAAAAAAAAAATTCTTTTGGTCTTACCTTTGAGCCTCTCCATTCTCTATCTTGATCTTATCATCCCATCTCATTTCCCATTTTTTTCCCCAAAAGAGGACTTAATTCTTTGAAAAGATCAATGTCTTTCTGGCAGAAATGTGCTATTTAAAGACTATTAAGGATTTAGAATTGTTAAATACTGTAACTCCAAACTTTCAACTTTGGACAATAAATTCCCTAATACAAAGGATGAGGAAATAAACACACAATACAGTGAGCTGCCAAGATGGCCTCCCAATGATTCTGTTCTCTTTTATTTTCTACAGTGGTTTATATCCTGTCCTTAAAGAATATGATTTAAAGCATGGACATCCTCTCCTAACTTTTCCTAATTTCTATTTCTCTATCAAAGTCTTAGGTTATGGTTTTATAATTTATCCTATTTCTTTTGTCTTTGTGGGTTTTATAAATCAGAAGCAGTGTTCCCAACCACCACTTACTTAGAGGGAAAGTATAACTTTTAACCTAAAAGACCCTGTCATAACAGGAACACCCTAAGTATTAGGCAAATATAAGGATGCTTGAGCACCTTCTTCCTGTCCCTGCTACAGTCATCTAAGATTCTGTCTGTGAAGTACACCTCAGAAAGAGAATTCTAAGGCTGGTATCATTAGAGTGAAGTACCTTTCTCTAAGCTTTACTGATTTTGATTAGTTTACAAGTCTCTGCTGCCCTGGAAGGCTGCCATTTTATTTCAAACAAACACTGAAAGCAATTTCTCCTCTGGTTACTAGTAAGCAAGAAAAGTGTGGTGAAGTCAGGTATTGGCAGGATATTATGGAATGGGATGCTATAAGACTTGCTCTTTATTTATTCAGTCATTTCATAAATATTTATTAACATTAACTATGCACCAGCCATACTCTAGGACCTGAGACTCTGTAACGGACAAGAAGAACAACAAAAGTCTCTTTCCTCACACAATCTACATTTCTATGAATTGCTTGTTGCCCTTGCACCATTAGTTGGTATTCCAGTTATACATTCTTGCATAAAGAAAAAACCTGTGAGAGAATTTATTTTTCAAAGATGGCCCCAATGCTATCTCCTACCCAACGTGCTGTAATACAGTGTGACTCTGACACCCTTCAGAACATGGGGTTTAGCAGGTGATCAACTCGTCCTAGTTTGCCTAGAACTTTTCTGGTTTTAGCACTGAAATTCCTGGATCCCAGGAAGCCCTTCAGTCCCAGGAAAGACTTGGTCACCTGAAATTTATCTTCCCTTCCCTAAATCTCAGTGGCTTATGACTACATCGGAAAGAACATATGTGACTTCCAAGACTAGGTCATAAGAAGCAATAGAGCATTCACTTCTCTTAGAATCTAGAGCCAAGCTCTAATGAAGCCCAAACTAGACCATGCGAAGAGACCATATGGAAAGGCCACAAAGCCACCCGATGTTCCAGCCAACAGTCTGTCTGAGGTCCTAGCTAACAGCCTGAATGAACAACCAGAAATTGAAGGAGAGATGTTTCTATGTGACCCAAGCCCTCAGCCATCAAGTCACCTCGAGAGTTCAGGTATTCCCAGTTCAAACATTATGATGTGAAGGTAACTCTGCCCTCCTGTCCTATTTGACTTCCTGACCCATCAAACACTGAAAGATGATGGTTGTTATTGTTTTAAGTCACTAAGTATGGGTGGGATTTGCTATTCAGGAATAAATAACTAACACACTTTCCCAAAACTTGGTGACTCAATAAAAAAAAAAGAAAGAAAGAAAGAAAGAAAGAAAGAAAAAGACCAACCTAAAACAGCTGTCAGTTTTATGGACCAAGAATTCATGATGACTTTGGCTGGGTAATTCTTCTGTTCCTTACTGCACTGACTGAGGCTACTTAGTGGTGGTCAACTGGCTAACAGACTGCTATGAACAGTCCAAGATGGCTTTACTCTCCTGTCTGATATCCAGGAAGCTATGGCTGGAAACTGGGGCTTGCTGGGACTGCCATCTGAAGCTCTTTTCCAGCACAGCAGGCTTAGTGTAGGCAGATTTCTTATGGGGCTGCTCATAGATTCCATACAATATTCTGGTAGACCCCAGTAAAAGTTGCAAAGCCTTTTAGGACATAGCCTTATGTGTCCCAGAAATTGTTTTCAATCATGTTTTACTAGTTAAGCAAGTCACTAAAGCCAGCTGAGATTCTAGGATAGAGGCATTAGACTCTCCCTCTCAATGGGAAGAGCAGCAACAAATTTGTAGCCATGTTGAATCTCCTATACTTGGTATCACAAGAATGATACATGAGCACCAGAAGTCAGGATGTTAAAATTGAGACTTTAAAGGTAATAGGGCATCTCTCTCCTTTGTAATTAGGCTGAGATATACTCTTCAACAGCTATCTGGACGCTCAACCAAATGTTACTGTTTTGTGGTTTCAAAGGCCATTATATTAAGGTCAGGGTGTTATGCTAATTATTTAAAAACGGCAAATGCCCAACTTCCATGTGTAGATGTTAGGAATTTAAAACAGGCATGTGGATTGCTACTATATGATTCTTTTGTATTAAGGAAAATAATAAAGGCTATTTTTAAAAGAAAGATTCTCTGAATCTATAGCAAATCTTTATTAACATTTTGAGGAAATTATGTAAATGAATGTAGGAATCAGTGGAAATTCCAAGTATAAGGTAAAGGATGAATGCTCTAAATAAAATAAATTTCAGAGTTGTTAGTTTCACACATGTTGCAATGTATTTTGTTTTGTGTTATAATTGTGAGTAGGATTCTGCCAAGGAGTTATTAAAAGCAAATTTAACACTAAGCAATGATTTTCACATCAATAGCTGCCTACCAGTAAGCTTTCTGTCTTAGGCATATGGAGCTAGTGCTTTTTTTCAATGAATTACAATCTTCATTACTTAATAATCAGTGAGTGGCTATTACATTCTTACTTCTTGACTTCAGTGGTTTCAAAGTCCCAGTATGCAATCTACTATTCATTTGATTTGCACATTCCACACTAAGAATCTGAGAATTATTTTTTAAAGAAATTTTATTTGAATGTATTCTTTTTTAAATCTATATTTTATCTTCACAGATTAAGATAAAAAATTAAGAGAAGCAGAAACTAATTAGAGATATTCTTCACATTATTTCTCTTCCTCCTTCAACCTCTTGTTTTTCTTTATCATCATTATTAATACACACTGATTTAGGGCCCACTATATACAGGGCTCATTAAGAAACATCATGATTTCAAAAAGATACAGATACGAAAGTCTACACTCGAAGCATTTACAATCTTGCTGAGAATCTGTGACATACAAATAACATACAAATAGTTTGGGACTGGATGTCAGAAGAGCAGATGTATGTCCCCTGAATACAGTTGAACTTGAATGATGTTCTCTAATCTAAGAAACCATGACCAAAGACATTACTTCTCCCTTTGGGGAACTATTCTGGTACCCTGACCATTCTCTCTGGTCATCCCAACTCCTAGGAACATCACTCAAAACATCTTCAGAATTAACCTTCTGCTATGATTCACTCTATGGATGAGTCCTCTTCTCTAAGTTCCCAGAGGACTACTGCGCAAAGAATTGCCTTTGATAAACAGGTCATTGAAATAAGCTATTATTTAGAAACTAGGAAATTAACATCAATAGGAGTAAGTGGGAGATATAGAAAAACAGAGAGAAAGAATGCTAAAATGGGCCAGAAATGGTGGGACTAAGTCATGAGAAATAGCAGAAAGAGTGTAAAGGTACTGGTACTAATAGGGGAGCAAAAGTTCTCTTCTTTGAGTTATCTAATAACAGGTCAATGTGAGTAATCTAATAAGGCCGAAGTAATTTGTAACAAATAATCACAAAACCTTGGTGACCTACAATGAGAGACTGCTTGTACAAATGTGGTGATCAAGCAGTTCAGCTCTAATCTTGCTTAGGTTTGCTCACAAGTTATCTGGCAAGGAGCTGGCTGTCAGCTGATCTACAATAACTTTGGCTGCCTCATCTGGGATAACCTGGATTACATCTCAGGTCGCTCATTTTCCAGCAGACCAGTGCAAGGCAAACTCAGCTGCACATGTGCTTTACAGGACTTTCCGGTAGAAACAGAAGATAGTGCCAGAGAAGATCATTAGTGTATACATCATCATATATGACCTGACGCTTTGCAGAAATCTTGGTGAGGACACCGGAAGGGAGGCTAAAGCCAATCTTATGTTGATGTTAAAAAAGAAACCAGCTGACACCTACTGTATTCATTTTCTGTTGCTGCTATAATGAATAACCATGAATTCAGGAGTGTAAAACAACAAAAACTTATATCACAGTTCTGTAGGTCAGAAGTCTGGGTTGGCTCTACTGGTTTCTCAGTTCTCATTTCACAAGAGCAAAGTTAAAGTGTTAGCTAGCTGGGACCTAGGAAGTGTTAGGAAAAATCCACTTCCAAGTTCATTTAGGTAATTGACAGTTTCCAGTTTCTTGTGGTTGTAGGACAGAGTTCCTGTATCCTTGCTGTCTGTAAGCCAAGGGTTATTCTCAGTGTCTACAGTCAGCTATAGCGTGTTGCTTCCTTATCATATTTTGAATCTCTCTGATCATACCCTCTGGTTCATCTCTACCACCTCCAGCCAGAGAAAGTTCCCTGCTTAATTGGGCCCATTTGAATAATCCAGGATAATTTGTTTAAGATCTCTAATCCTAATTATATCTGGAAAATTCCTTGTGTCATGAAATATGATATATTCACAAATCCCAGGGATTAAGTTGTGGACATTTTGGGGGTAGTCACCTATCATACTTGTAATCATATGTTTTATATCCAATCTCTTCCCCTAAATATCTTACCATAAATTCTGTAGTTATAAATTCAAATTGTCTGGTGCCAATTTTGTACCTTTTATCAATTGCCAGCCTGTTATACCATGTGTTCTCATTTGGGTTTGGAAAAATATGATGGCTATAACTAGGCAATAGGTTCTGTTTAGTTCATGATCACTCTCTCTCTCTCTCTCTTCACCACTAGATAGGGCAAAGGAATAGCCAGTAACTTAACTATCCTAGAGCATTTCTTCTTCAAAGACAGCCCTCTGCCACCCCTATCATCAGCCTCAGATTCTCAGACCAAGAATTCTAATTCATCTATAGGTTTTAAACTTGTCCAACTGCTTTGGATTGAAGTTGTGTCTTCCCCCAAATTTGTATGTTCGAATCCTAATTCCCAATACCCCAGAATGTAACCTTACTTGGAAACAGTTGCTGTATATGCATTTGGTTAAGACGAAGTCATACTGGAGTAAAGTGTGAGTCCCTACTCCAATATGACTGATATTCTTATATAAAGGGGAAATCTGAACAAAGACACACAGGAAGAACATCAAGTGAAAATGAGAGCAGAGATCTACAAACCAAAAAATAGCAAAGATTTCCAGCAAACCACCAGAAGTTAGGGAGATGCATGGAACAGATTCTCCTTTATAGCCCTTAGAAGAACCAACCATACCCATACCTTATCTTGGACTTGTAGCTTCCAGAACTGTGAAATGATAAATTTGTGTTGTTTAAGCCACCCAACTGTAGCGGTACCCTATTTGTAATGGTAGCTCTAGCAAGCCAATACACTAATTAATTTGGAAAAACCTCTCTGGTAAAAAAAAAAAATGGGCATAATTATAGTATTTTTATTTTTATTTTTTCAATGTTTTAATTATTTCTGAGAGAGAGAGAGGGAGACACAGAATCTGAAACAGTCTCCAGGCTCTGAGCTAGCCGCCAGCACAGAGCCCGATGTGGGCCTTGAACCCATGAACCTTGAGATCATGACCTGAGCCAAAGTCGGACGCTTAACCAACTGAGCCACTCAGGTGCCCCATAATTATAGTATTGTTAAAGATATGCACATTTGGTCGCTTCTGAGCATAGCCAATGACTTTCAAAAAAGTATCAGCTATGACAGTTGTAAAGGAAATAGCTGGAGGGGACTATGTCACTCTATGAGCAGAAATAAAATCATATTAATATTTATGCCAAATTACTAGGATTCTTGATCTACATTTGCTCATGCAGAAATTAAGCCCCTCCTCACGTCCTTTTCCACCTCAGAGTCTCCCTTTATATTTCTGAGAGTCTTGTTTGAGGTCTTGCATTTTCTTGTAACCAATTTCCTCTTTGTGTCCCTCTGTTCTGGCTTCTTGGTCTAGGTATCCTTCCATTGCCTATGCTCTGGGGATTTCTATGGGAGGACCATATGCAATGGTCATAGTCCAACACCAGTAAGGTGACAACACACCACTGGGGCTATGTGGCTAGGAAAGGAGGAAGAGACAGGATTGGGATGATCCTCATACCAAATCTATGCTATAAATGCTCTGATGGGCCCTAAAGAAACACTGTATCTGATGTCTCACTGAGACTTTCATGATTATAATTCCTCCAGCCTTCGGCTCTCTCTCTCCCTTGAGGACCAAAACCCACTCCCAAGGCTAGGAGAGGAAAAATTCAATCTCATCCTCTCCATAATGGCATCATGTATTCACTACCCAACTTCCACAAAACACTTCCCTCTTTGTACTACAAAAACAAAAGATTGACAATTCGTGTATATAGATCCCTAAAGAGATCATCAGTCTATCCATTCCACAAAACAGCCTTTTTTCTATTTCTCATTTTGGGTTCAACTAGGATTTCCAGCTCCATGATAAAAGAGAATCTAAGGAAAGTCAGAGAAAGGGGAGCTTACTTAAAAGGGGGTCAGTAAAAGAAACTTAACAGTGGGGCGCCTGGGTGGCTTAGTCGGTTGAGCATCCGACTTTCGCTTAGGTCACGATCCCGCGGTTCATGGATTCGAGCCCCGTGTAGGGCTCTGTGCTGACTGCCAGCTCAGAGCCTGGAGCCTGTTTCGGAGTCTGTGTCTCCCTCTCTCTCTGACCCTCCCCTGCTGACGCTGTCTCTCTCTCTCTCTCTCCTAGAAATAAATAAAAATTTAAAAAAAAATAAAAAAAAGAAACTTAACAGAGAAGGTAGATTTTTATTTATTTTTTTAAATTTAATTCCACTATAGTTAATATACAGTGTAATATTAGTTTCAGGTGTACAATATAGTGATTCAACACTTCTGTACGACAAGCCAGTGCTCATCATGACAAGTGCCCTCCTTCATCCCTATCACTAATTTCACCCATCCCCCACCCACCTCCCTTCTAGCAACCATCAGTTTGTTCTCTATAGTTAAGAGTCTGTCTCTTGGTTTGTCTCCAGAGGAGGTAAGATTTTTAACAGAAAACTGGGGATTTAAATAAATGGAGAGATAAAAGGCATTCTAGGCCACTAGTAAAGAGAAAATGGGAGACATGCATTTGGCTGGAAAGAGTCAAAAGTACAATTCATTTCACTCAGTGATTACAGTTCTTCACAGGTATCCAGTAGAAGAAATCACCTTTAACTCCAACCTACATAAATCTTTCACTGTATCTTATTCCCAGAAAGAATGCCCATATTCCTGGGAATGATTTATACAACAAATAGTCCTTTTCCATTCTCTCAAAATAGAAATTTTAGTGGGGTTTTCTTTGGTTTAGATTGTTAAGTCAAATAACTTATGCTGGCTTTGTCTACAATAAGTAATTTCAGTTTGTTCCACTTCACTTGTGTCGTGCACTCTCCTCAGGCGAACTTGTTTTTACCTTTTCTCCTCATCAACATCACCACAAACTCCAAATGGCTCTTTCCACCTCTCTGAAAACCTTTATGGAGTAGAAACATCTCCTTCCATTAGCTTTTCCTAGCCACCTCATCTTTGCTAACTAGAGGTCTCAGTGGCGGGGGGTGGGGGGTGGGGGGTGAGGGGTGGTGAATCACCTGCTATTCACATTTAAAGCAGAATGGACCAGATCTGGGAAAAGCAGGTCTTTTGCTACATCTCAAGAGACCTGGGTCACTGTGAATCCAGACCTGGCTTTCATATTCAGACCTGTCTGCAATCATGACAGCCACAGTGTAGATTTGGTTTATGCCACCTGAGGGTGTGTGTGTGTGTGTGTGTGTGTGTGTGTGTGTGTTGTGTTGTGTGTGTTGTGGACAGTGCTCATGTTCAGCCACTTATTATTCAGCAGAACGCACAGAGGTTATAGTTACTAATACCCGGGATTATTTCATTGTGGCTCATTTTACGGCTATGGCAAACCTCAGAGGAACATGTTTTAGTGAACAGAATTTGCTCAGGACTTAAACTGCTCTAATCATTTAATGTATCAAATGTTCTTGCTCCAAGAAAGGGCAAGTTACTTGCTTGTTAAGAAAACAAGCATTACAACTGGTTGACAAAACCCAACTGGAATTAGTTATGAAAGGTCATATAAACAGGCACATGTTTTTCTAGGGCTTTTAAAAATGCAAAATGTCTATAGATAGTAAAATAATTCTGGTGGTGATACAGCAGCATTGTGAAGTCTTGCTTAACAGTCTGTTTAATGTAAAAGAGATTAAATAAATTCATGCTGAAAAGGCAATTAAATACACACTAATCTATTACTGAAAACTTACCAAGTAAGAGTTTCAATCTGTTATATTTCAATCTTTGTTGTTTTTTTTTTTTGTTTTGGTTTTTTGCTTTCACTGAAATAAACTTGCATTAAGAAATGCAAGTAATCTGTGGTAATGTGTGACTGTCACAGTTGTTAGGGTGCAGCTGAATCCTGTTTAAAGTTTCCAAAAGATTTTTTTTACAGCAAGTGCTCCTTGGAACAGAATGACACTTGTCCTTAGGAAGTATAACATTTTGTTGTTGCTGTTATCACTCTGAGTATAAGGAATTCATCTGAAGCTATAAAATGTTGGCAGAAAAGAGAAACAAATTTTCTTAACATCTACAATGTCTTGGGTGCTTGTCATAGAGAACTTTAACTTCTATGCCAATTTTCAACATAGGAGTTATTTGATTTTATGAATCAAACAAATAGTCCTAAGTAATGAAAATAAGAGTAGAGTCCTAGGTAAAAGAACTTGCCCACTTAGCTTCATAGATGACCATGTTTATGTTCAAATCTAGATCGAACATGCAAATTTTTCCCACCTCAAATTTCTGCCTTTGGTTTATTGTTTTAGAATACTCTACCGCATTTAGGCTCTGGCTCTCCTTCTTACCTCAGCCTCTTACCTTGGTGCCCTCTCCAAAGTCCCTCTGTATCCCTCACCCCACCCCATTTTACTACCCGGCCCTATCTCAGCTCTCAGCACCTTGTTTCTTTCTTATGAAGCACTAAACTGTCTGTTCACTTGGTTGTTTGTTTAGTTTATTTGTTTTGTCAGTTGGCATTTTGCCTATTGCCTAAAATGTCAGCTAGTAAGGACAGGGACCATATCTGTCTTACTCACTTCAGGATAGCCAAAGGTTAGCAAAGGCTTGCAATATAGTAGATAACTCAGTAAATATTAGTTGATTCTAAATGACTTCTGGCTTTTTTCACCCACTACATTGCCTGCCATGAGCCATTAATTCTCTTGAAAAAAACTGTTTTGTTTATTAATTCCCAAAATTTTAAAAAAATGTTAAAGATAAAATAATAACAAAATGTCCCTGTGAGATACTTTATAGTCTTATATTACTGTTTCTCATACAAATCTTTCATGTGATACTTGAAAATCAAGATGTTTCAATACCCCAGGGATAAAATGAGTACGGGTTGACTTACCCTCTACAAAAGATCAGTGTGGAACAACAGAGAGGAGACCATCCCAACAGAGCCATATGTTTTATGGAGGGTCCAGAGTTCTGTGTTCGCCGCACAACTTTTTATCTTTTCCATTATAGAAAAGGAGTTGGCAGCACTGTATGGTGTGTGCTACAAATATATCTGAAATGGAGTTATGTTCTCTGTCTGGGGAGTTAAAGTACCAATTGGATACAATTCTCTGTCCTACGGAACTCACAGTCAAGTAAGTCCATTTATGTTGATGTTAGTTACTCACTACTAAAAGATTAATGTTGACAGTCACCTATCTCCCAGGGATACAGAGCTGGAGGAATGAAGGGCAGGGCAAGGAGTAAAGAGCAATAAGGTTACAAGTCTTTGTTTATTTCTTTTATTATTATTATTAGCTACAGTGCAGTGTATGTGCCATAGCTGACGTTGAGGAAGGACTTGATTTGTGAGAATTTGCCATTTGTTTCTCACTGTTTCCCATTGCTGGTTGCCTAGTCATAGTCTAACTTTACTAAAGCCCAAGGGAAGTTAAGAAAGCATATTTCATTTCTCACTCCATTAACAGGAGGGGAAAGCTATGGGAAAGTAGATATAACAATACTTGTTGCCAAAAGTCCAAAAGACCGTAAAACACGATCAGACCCAGGTGGGAGCTCCACACACATGTATGATCACATCATAGACCAAGCATCTTTTTGAATTGGAGATGTAATTGAATTAGACTTGCCTAGTTTACAACAAATTTCTCTGAAACTATTTATCTGCCTAGTTTTATGGCATTCAAGTTCAGAATGAGTGGCTTTTGTGTTGCATTCTTTCACATGGTGTTTTACGTATTTCTTAAGACAATGGAAGCAGAGTCAGAGAAGCAGGCATAGAGAAGGGCATAGAGAAGTTGTTTACCGAATTCTTCAGTAACACCTGCTTACCATTGTAATTAGATCTTCAAGAATCTTGTCTCCAAATAGAAAGATCAATGATGGAAAAATGGTCTTTGCTATCTATAGAGATGTTTACTAATTTGAACCACAGCCTTAAAGAGGTATTTACCAACGCTTGCTTTCATCTCTTTTCTTTTTTTTTTAATAAATGAGCAATTTTTAGAGTGAGAAATATAAAGCATATTGTTCTAGTGCCTGCTTTAGAGACAACTCCAGGTAAAATGCGATTACACTCAATGGTGAAGTAACATCCTTTGTCTTATATTACTGAATAGCCTATAAATTCTATGAAGACTTGTGATTTCTCCGACTTCCTTCATACTCCAATATTCCAGCTGTGTGGGAAATGTTTAGAGGTGATGTTAACAGCTGCATGACCATGCAAGAATACCATTCCGAACTACCACCTGTTTGAAATAAAAAACACTAGCCCTGAGATCTTAAGTATAGACCCAAGACAGTGCCTGCAGGTTCTTGCTCTTAAAGTAAGGGACTGGAGTTTTAAGGATGTCATATTAGAGTAGCCATCTTGGTTTTCTCTCCATGAAATGCTAATAGGAGAGTCACTTCAAGATTTAAGACACAGTTCCCTACTTACAGTCATCTGTCTGTCCTCACCTTTCTTCTTTCTTTATCCTTTCCTGTTTGAAAACATTTTGTACCTCAATTAAAAATCAGTGTTGTTTTATTTCCCTTAAGTTGTTTACTGATATTATTTGATGTGACTTTTGTTTGGAAAATAATAATTGTTATCTTTCTATTTTTACTCTAGTAACCTGTTATTAAACTGTTTAGTTTCCTTGTTTAACCTTTATTTTGCTGTTCATTTCCTTTTAAAATATTTTATCCTTATAATTTGAGATCAATTTTTTTTCCTAAATGTTTTTAATTTTTTAAATTTATTTTTTGAGAGAGAGACAGAGAACAAGTGGGTAAGGGGCAGAGAGAGAGGGGGAGACACAGAAACTGAAGCAGGCTCCAGGCTCCAAACTGTTAGCACAGAGTCTGATGTGGGGCTCACACTCACACACTGTGAGATCATGACCTGAGCCAAAGTTGGACACTTAACCAACTGAGCCATCCAGGTGCCCTGAGATCTATTTATTCCTAACTTTGACTTTCTTTTTTCTAATCTCCATTCATCTTTGATTTTGATCAACTTCTACAACCTGATGTTTCTAAATTTCACATTACAAAACTCTCTTTCCTTTGTAAGTAATCCATGGTCTTTAGAGAAACTTTAGGACTTTCCCCTTCATCCTTCATGCTCTAAAGTTTTTCTACCATGTTGCCAGGAGTGCATGTATGTGCTCTGAATACATCCCACTCAGGATTTGGGGATTTTTAACCATATCTCTATTTCTGGAAATTCCCCTTTTCTTTCCTCTAAATATCACTTCCATTCTCACTATTTTCTCCATCTGGTACTCATTTTGATAGATGTTGGGACTCCTAATGCTATCATCCCTGTCTCCACTTCTAAATCTTTGTTCATCCCTTTTTATCATTTTATGTTCTTTCTCACATTTCCAGCCCATTAATTTCTTCTTCATTCATTTTTGTATTATTCTTCTGGAAATAGAGTCAGAGTTTAAGGTTAATAATTATACTATATTTCTTATATTCACATTCTCTAATTTTTGCCATTGTTATCTATTCTTATTTCATAAATTCTTTATCTTATTCCTTTTTTGTAATATCTTTGCTACTAAGTCTTAGGACATATGTGATATCTATTTTAATTCCCTGTACTGGTGTTTCTATTAAGTCTGTTTCCTTGTTACTTCTTTTTCATGATCAGACAGAGTATCCAACAGTCTTTTAGACCTGGCTATCTCTGTGCCAGAATGACCTTTGCAGAAACAAGGGCGAGACAGTTTCTTTCTACTTGAGTTGTCACTCACACATTTCTGGCCCAAAAGCAGATATGTGACATATGCTGCCTGGCTGAAGAATGGGCGATGAGAGGCAGAGACCCAGAGCTTGACCCAATTGACTGCTTTACTGCAGAATCTCTGAGTAAATGTCCTGGCAGATGTCTGTTAGGACTCATCTGCTTTTGGATTCTGCTCTTGGCAGCATGAAGAGCACTCTCCCCGAACAAAGTTATTCCATTAGACCACATGGAGGCTAGATCCTTCATTATATTCATATGAACCAAAGTATATGATTTAAAAATGATGGCTCTGGAGCTATGAGTGATGGATGCCAAAATGTAGCTCTACTGATATGTGTGTGTATGCACACATGTACACACCTGTACTTTATGCATTTGTTTATATAGAGAAAAAATTCCAAGTTTTTAATAATCTTGAAAAGTAGAAATACATTTTGCTTTTTTATTGTATTTATTCCTATTACATGAATTTTTTACACACAGGTATCCTATTTAAATTTAAAACAATTATTAAAACTGAAAGAATTAAATTTTTGCAGTGAATACATTTCTAAATACTCAAATCTACAAACCAGCAAGAGTCTGCACCTGAACTGTCCTACTCCAACCTCCCCTGGAATTCGTTTTAAATGAGTTACTCTTTGGTGTTATGCCATTGAGTTTATTAAGAAAATTTGAAAAAAATGTCTGTAAACTTTGTTATTTTATTTACTCTGTGAATATTGTTAAGAAAACAAGTCACATTTTAACCCAGTGTTTTAGTACCAGGGATATTGTGCAGGTCTCTTGAGCACTGGCCTTGTTTATATCTTAATGAGTTTGTGAATCTTGCAACTAATTACACTTTCCTCTCTACAATGGCTGCTGGAAAGCTCTGAGAAAACAGCCAACCCACTTTTAGCAAGCAGACAGAATCTTGCAGCAAGTATTTGTTAAATTCTTTGTTTCCCGCTTTATCTTTTTTCATATTTTCTCTTTACCTCAATTTCTTCACTTATTTGGTTTTATTTTGTATATTTTTATATATTGTCTAAAATACTTTTTAAAACAAAGTAGGTTTAAATATGCAAAGCAAACAGTGCCCGGACAAAGTGACATTTTCATTTATGACCTAAATATTACTAGTTTTACTCTGGTCCTAATACATATAATTCTTCATTTTCCCCTCCAGAGCCCTAGGGAAGCCATTTATTCTTAATATACTATTGACTCTGTTAAGCACCCATGAGTCCAAACCAAAGGAAGATTGGTCTGGGAGGAGGCAAAATATCATCATATTTTCAATGGATTCCCAAATCAAAAGTTTCCTCAACAGGAACTCACTGGGAAAAATCTGTATTTATCACATGTTTAATAATAAACAATGTGGAGGTTCAAGTTGTCATTTGCATTTCCCATTAGTTAGAGCCCAAATGAGATCATCATCCATCTAAATTTACTGAGTCATTCTCTTTTTGTTGTTGCTATTGATCCTTACTAACATGCAGAAAAGGGTTAAAAGCTACGTGAGTAAAAAGGAACTTGACTTTTGTTTTATTATAAATATTCTGAAAGAGAAAAATCTAACATATTTCTTTCAACAGCTTTCCTATTTCCATATTTCTGACAAATATGTCACGATAAAGTTGTTTTTATTACACTATACTAGCTCAGCCTACAAAATGACAAGGAAAAAGAGGCAGAAAATGAAGTCATGTAAAACTAAAAACAGTCATAATCCTCATCTATAAACTGTAAAGAGTATCTGCCAAATCCAGAAAGGATGCCACAAACTGAGACACACCGTTCCAGGGTCCCTGCAGGGAATGAAGTTCTCAAAAAGTAAAGGGTACAGTCCAGGAAGGCTCAGCAACTACTATTCATTTGCATCCATGAGTTTTCTAAGTGCCCAGTGCCACCCGCACAGAATGGAAAAATAGAAAGGACCAAAAGAAAAACCATTTATACTTGCCACCTTTACTTCCTGAGACATAGCTTTCTAACTCAGCAATTAGAGTGGGGATGAGGCAAAAAGTATAATCATATTTGCAGTAGATACCAGAATCTGTTAATAAGAGAACTACATAAACACACATTCACAATTTGGAAAATCACTGATATATGGCACTTCACTGACTATTTGTCCAAGTGAAGGAGAATGCGCCCCAAGAGAAGACACAGGGAGTAAGTGAGGAACATTCAGAGATAATGCTCACAAAGTGATGCTGGCAGCTGCCCTAGATCATGCTCCCTGTTTCTCTCCAAACATTTTTTTTTTTTAATAAATAGCTTACACATTCAAAAGAGTAATAGCCAAAAAGAAAACTAGAACAGAACTTAAACATAAATACAAAGAAACAAAAAAAAAAAAAAAAAAAGGGAGGGGGGAAGCACAAGGGGGAAAAAGAAAGATAAGTAGCAATTAAGAATCTGATGAGGGCAACCTGGGTGGTTCAGTCAATTGAGTACTGGACTTCTACTCAGGTCATAATCTCACAGTCTGTGAGCTCAAGCCTCCCATCAGGCTCTGTGCTGACAGCTCATACCCTGAAGCCTGTTTTAGATTCTGTGTCTCCTTCTCTTTCTCTGCCCTCCCCTACTCACACCCTGTCTCTCAAAAATGAATTTTAAAAAATGTTAAATGTTAAAAAATGATATATAAAAAAGAATACAATGAATAGAATACACTGGCTTTCTCAACTGCTATTTAAATCTTCGTCTTGTGTACTCCAGAGAATGGAAAAATAGAAACTACATTTCCCAGATGAACTTGCAGGCAGAGTTCCAGTGTGATTTAGATTACACTAATTGATGGCTTTTTAAAAAATCTTTTTTTTTTTTTTGGTGAAACTTGAATTCAAGAGCTTAGAAAGTGAGAAGACAGTCATGTAATGATACATCTCTTTTCCTGGTGTGGGTCATACAAGCTACATCATGGTTCTGGAACTAGCAACTACAATTTGGAGGGCATTTTCCTAATTTTGACAGGAATGCCAGCTACACTGGCAACCAGTTCTGTTCTGTGTCTCTGATCATCCTGGAACATGCTTCTTTAACCCTTCCAAAAATTTTGTGACCCATGTAATATGTTTATAGTAATTCTCTTTATTAAACAAGCTAGATTCTGACCTCTACAACTAAATATTAAAAAAAAAGGCAATCTAGGATTTTCTATCTGATCTAAATATTTTTTAATAGAGAAAGGATCCTGCTAAAGCTAAATGGTGAGATCCAGGAAAATCCATGTATGCATGGTAAAACAGTTATTTAAATTATCACCTGTGATCACCTGAAATGAAGTGCCTTTTGGAGTCAATGCTTTTATAGCCCAGGTAGCTGCTACAGTAATGTAATATGATAAAAATGAAGAATATAAAGTTCATGACTGTCAATAATGTCTTTTAATGAGTTACTGAAGCCAATAAAAAAAAGGAAATAACCAGTTCAAGATTTTTAATCTCCAGCTCAAGTTATAATGAATATAAGTCAATTCTCAACCTCATCAGGTCTTTCTGGAAAATTTAGGACATTAATTGGGAAACACTGGTAGCCTGATGATTTGAATGGACACATTTGGATAGACTCAGATAACTTTGAGTACCCCCAATTTCCTAAGCCCATAAAGGGCCACCATGATGAATAGAAATTCCTCATTCCCTGTCTAATGAGTAGAGACTTGTCATACCAGAGATCCTCTAGTGGGTTCACCTGCGCAGGATAACTTTCAAGAGAATGACAAGTTTTCTCATATTGTACTACTTCCATCCTTCATTGCCTCAATATTAATAACTAAAATCAAATCCAAACATGTCATGGTAAGGATTGTACAAAGTCTAATTTAGAAAATAAACAGCTTACAAACCAAAATAGTTAAACTATTTTGTTGGTGGTGTGCTTGAGTGGCTCAGTCTAGTGAACATCTGCCTTCAGCTCAGGTCATGATCTCAAGGTTCGTGGGTGTGAGCCCCACATTGGGCTCTCTGCTTGGAGCCCACTTTGGATCCTCTGTCCCCTTCCCTCTCTGTTCCTCCCCTGCTCATGCTCTCTCTCTCTCTCAAATAAATTAATTAATTAATTAAAAATAAAATAATAAAATATTTTGTGTTATTTTTACTTGGTGGTTAGCCAAGGGGAATATCATGGAAATGGATTGGATTCTAAGACCATGGAGGAAGAAACAAAATTATAGACCAGGATGAATTTACAGATGTGAAAATCCCAATATTTAAGAAAATAAAAATATTGGAATAGATTAATCAGGTATAACCATCTCCTAACTAGATCACCTAAAAAGGCTCAGCTTTGTCTACCCCAAAGCTGAGAAATACATTGTTTTAGTCAATAAGTCAATATCCTGTCAAGGAAGACTGAAGTACCACCTTCCCTGTAAAGTTCTGAGGCTCCATATTGGTTATCCTTCCAGACTGAAAGATGCTTTTTAACCACTCTCCCTGATTTCAATAAGCCACAATAGAGCATCACTTAACCAGGAAGAGCAAGATGGACAAGACGACCATGACAGACAGGAGGACTAGGGCAATTATCAAATTGATGTGACCTGCAAAGATCTTTGGTATGAGCTAATGTATGAAGGGCTGAGACATATGAGCAGAACTGAAGATCTACTTGATTTGTATAACACTAATAAAATCCTTCTACATCTGACAAATAGAGGCCCAACTTGAGTCAACATAAAGGAGTTAAGGATCTTCATCCAATTTCCAGGCCTGGGTCAACAAACATGCCCACAACCTTTGAATGAAGATGAGACTACAGAGATTTCAGGAGGACCTTGCAATAATACCACAACTATAAATTTTTCTAGAAGATTCCTAGAAGCCTACTCCAAAGGGACTAGAGCCATTTATCAGGATGCAATGGTTAATTTTATGTGTCAACTTGACTAAGCGAAAGGATGTCCAGATGCAGGTAAAATATTATTTCTGGGTGTATCTCTGAGCATGGTTCCAGAAGGGTTTAATATTTGAATCAGTCAAATGAGTAAAGAACATCCACCCTCACCAATGTGGGCAGGCATTATCCAGTCTGTTGAAGGTCCAAACAAAACCAATAAAAGGCAGAAGAAGGGTGATTTACTTTTTCTTGAGTTGAAACATCTTCTCCTGCCCTTAGATGCTAAAGTTCTTGGTTCTCAGGGGCTTTTGTTTTGTTTTGTTTTTTTGTATAAACTTTTTTAAATGTTTATTTTAGAGACAGAGAGAGAAGAGCTTAAGCGGGGGAGGGGCAGAGAGAGAGAGAGAATCACAGAATCCGAAGCAGGCTCCAGGCTCTGAGCTGTCAGCACAGAGCCCAATGCAGGGCTTGAACCCACAGACCGCGGGATCATGACCTGAGCCCAAGTCGGTCACCCAACTGACTGAGCCACCCAGGTGCCCTAAATTTCTTGTTTCTCAGGAACTTTTGAACTCTAGGACTTAGACCACTGTTTCCCTAGTTCTCAGGACTTCAGCTTCATACTAGGATCGCACCATCAGCAGTCCTGGTTTTTAGGCCTTTAAACTTGAAACTGAATTATACCACTGGCTTTCCTGGTTTTTCTGCTTGCAGACAGAAGATTGTAATATATCTCAGCTCCCATTAATTGTGTGAAGCAATGCCCATAACAAATCTCCTTCTATCTATCTATCTATCTATCTATCTATCTATCTATCTATCTATCCATCTACCTACCTACCTACCTATCTATCCTTTTGGTTCTGTTACTCTGGAAAACCCTAACACACAAGGTAACTATGTATTGAGAAAAAGAACTATCCATGCTTTCCAATAAAAATTGGATATTGATTCTGAGATGACATAAGCCCATGAGGGCCCAGAATGCCATTGTTTTCTAAGAATTAGAAAAGTTGTACCTAGGGAGAGTTATAACTGGAGCTTTGGCTCAATTCCATCTCAGCAGAGGCTTAGTGTACCTAAAAACATGCTTGTGGTTATTTTCTTGGTCCCTGAGTGCTCAGTTGGAATAGATATACTGTTACAGACAGTAATCACATTAGTCCCCTGTAAAGTAAAAGATGTTATGATAGAAACAGCAAAATGAAAGCCTCAGGGATAACTCCTCTCTATCAAAATAGTAGGTCAAAATCAATTCTTCACTTTTAAGGAGATTTCATACATTAGTACCTCCATCAAGTACTTGAAAAATACTAGAATTATAAATCCTCCTCCATCTTCATTTAGCTGGCCTATTTGGCCCATGTAGAAAACAAATTGGTCTTAGAAAAATCAAAAGATTATTGTTAACTTAACCATGTGGTAACTCAGTCATAGTTGCTGATCCATATGTAGGCTCTTTAATGAAACAAGGCAACATGGCTCCTGATACCCTATATGCTCCAATTCTCTACCTCTCTCTCTCTCCCTCACTCTCTCTCCCTCACTCTCTCTCCCTCACTCTCTCTCTCCCTCTCTCTCTCTCCCTCACTCTCTCTCTCTTCCTCTCTCTCTCTCTCACACACAAACACACAGACACACACGTGCACACAAATATGTGTACATGCACACACATTTACCTTCAGCCAGCAAGGATAGAAGGTTAGGTCATCATTATTCTTCTACAGCTCTTGGCTCTGTGCTAGAGTTTAGTCTGTTAATACTTGTGTCATCTCACCATTCCATAGGCCATCATGCTAATCCTCCACATGATAACCCAGTGTTAATAGAATCTAGTGAGCAAGAAATATCAGGTATTGTAGAGGGTATTCAGTAGCAGTAGGAACCCTAGACACATAGAGAGATGATTTCCAGGAAAACCTAATGTTCTTACAACTTTTTTTTTTTTTAATATTTTTTTAAATTTATTTCTAGGAGACAGAGAGAGAGACAGCGTGAGCAGGGGAGGGTCAGAGAGAGAGGGAGATACAGACTGTGAAATAGGCTCCAGGCTCTGAGCTGGCAGTCAGCACAGAGCCCGACGCGGGGCTCGAACCCACGAACCGCGAGATCATGACCTAAGCGAAAGTCGAACGCGCAACCGACTAAGCCACCCAGGCGCCCCTGTTCTTACAACTTTTTGACATTTCAGGGAGTTCAAGACATACCAGAATATCCCTTCCAAAATGAAAGACAAGGTTCTATACTTTACTTCCTTATCACAAAAATAAAGATACAACTTTTGGTGAGCTTTTTGGATTTTAGAAAAAAATGGATGTGTTTTTTCCTTCAACTAATGAAATGAATAATACATAAGGCTGCCAATATTAAGTGAGAGCCAGATCACAATAAGACATTTCAAGCAGCTTAGTAATCCAACAATTTAAGTGGGAATCCAGAGGATCTATTATTGATCCAAAGGTCTTTGGCAAAACAGACTATTGCATGGACCCAATACCAAACCCTGACTAAAGATTCACAGATAGGTCTCTAGGATTCTAGAGATATGCTATACCAGTTTTAAAAGATAAATACTGTCTTTATAAAACAGTTGTTCTCTTGCTACCAGTCTTCTTGGTAGAGACTGAGACTTAACCCTGCAATACCAGTAATGTGAAATGTGACTATTCATCATGAGTTGGGTACTATCTAACCCAGGAAGCCATAAAGTTTGCAAGTGTAAATGACATGTATAAGACTGGACTCTATCAGGATCCAAAGGCACAAATAAGTTGAACATATGGCCCCTGCCTGTTCCTGCTGTGCTATCACTTCTCCTTTCTGTAATACCACTTATGATACCTAGGGATTTTCCCAGGGCCACTTGACTGAGGAAGGAAAAATCTGAGGCTGGTTTGCATGATACACCACATCAACCAATATGGTTTACTGAAGCATTAATTATATTGTACTTATACTCAAAGCAAAGAATATCATTGAAGACACACACAAAAAAATCGTATTTGAAGTAATTGAAAAACTGAGAAACTCTGTTGTTCTCTGACCATAGGAGCTCTGCACAGTCTTGTAGACTAAAAGAACAATTATTGAAATCAGGAAGTCATGTTAACTAAAAACTTAACTCTATAAATTTTTTGTAATGACAGTAAAAATGCTTCTAAATTTTGACCACAACAAACAGTTAAAATTATCACTATCTTTGCTATATATATATCTGTAATCCATCTGGGCATATGGGTTCAGATGGTTACAAGATTTACAAGATGCAGGGGGGCTAGGTTGAGATGGAGTGTATCAGGAGTATAGAACCACAGAGATGTGTGGTACTTGGAAATGTCAAGTCCTGCAGAGGGTAGAAGTGAGATGTGGCACTGAAAATAAACAGATTAGTTGAAAGTTCATATGTACAGAATAATCAACTCCCAACTCTGCCCCTCTACTCCTCATACACACACATACATATCACAGACATAGACATACCACACACATTTCTGCCCCCAGGCAAAGAATTAGAGATAGCAATGCAAACTTTGAGAGCAAAATCACATTGGTACAAATCAGTGATACTGGGTGCTAGAAGACAATTTTCCGATATAGAGTCAAAATTTATTTCCCATAAAAAAATGTATTTCCCATATTCCCTCCCTTGTGGAGCTACAAGAATAAACTGCAGCAAAATGAAGATGTAAACCAAAAGGTATGTTGGAATGAACCCAGAAAATCAAGGAGGGAAGCACTAAGTGCTGAGAGGACAGCTGTGTGGCAAGATTAGAGCACAGTAAGGAGAGGAGCAGGGAGGTGGAGCTCCTGGACTGGGGGAGTTCCAGGATATCATAAAGAGTCTTAAGAGAAAATGAGAAGAGAATTCCACTGCACCTTCCACTGTGTAAAGAGGTTGGAAGTTGTCACTGTCATCTTCACAAGAGAAAAGTTGTACAAACTGCAAATCAGTGACTTCTCTCAGATCAATCAGAGAATTGAGATTACAGGGCAAACCACCACCTCAGAATCTAGAGAGATAGGCAAATACAGAGAATCATGGCTGAGATGGGCTAACCTGAAGCAGAAGCCACAGAGCCACTAATTGGTAGAAACACATAAATGACAACATCAGTGGACTGGTGGACTGATGGACAGCTGGAGGCTGAATGTGGACCATTTTAATTGAGGGGTCCAGTCTTAGAAGATCTACCACATTTTCATGGATCTCACCTTCAAGATCAAAGAAAAATCCCCTCCTGTTTTGGGCTAGGAGAGGAGCCTGTTACCATTCTTGGGAAATAGGCCCAGAGAACTCTCCATAACAAAGATCTTCTCTCCAGAGGAAATTATCAGAGCCTTAAGGGATCTGAAGATTAATCAATTCCAGCCTCTCTAGTCTCCCTGTCTCACAAAAAAAGGCTAAGAAATACTCCTAAAGGTCATATCCAAGGGACTCAAGTCCATTAATAAAAATGAGATTTAGTCAAATTAAGATTATGGAAGACTGCCTTTCCCTAATACCTTGCCACCACATCAGGAGGGCTTTAGTATAATAACCGTGAATTGTAACGGAGGGAGCTGCAAAACAGAGAGTCTATTTAAGAAGTTCTTCGTAAAATCCAAAGAAAACAGGGAAGCAAAAACTAAACCAGAGAAAACTGAAACTTCTGGCACTTACAGCTACTGCAAACATTTAAACACAGCCAGCTCCTAACCGGATTAATATAAAACCTCACACTAAAGACCTAATTGCGTTAGTTCCTAGTCCCTGGTATATATCATGTCCACTTTCAACAAAAATTATAAGATATGCTAAAGGCAAGAAAAAAAAATACAGCTCTAAGAGACACAGCAAGCATTAGCACTAGGCTTAGAAGGGATACAGGTTTTGGAAGTATCAGATGGGAAGTTATTTAACATACTGTGATTAATATGCTAAGGGCTCTAAAAGAAAAAATAGACAAATGTAAGAACAGATGGATAATGTAAGTAGAGAGACAGAATCTCTAAGAAAATGCTAGAAATCAAAAACTTTGTAAGAGAAATAAGGAATGCCTTTGCAAGACATAGATGGGCTTGTCGGGGACTGGTCAGAGAACTGTTGAGCTTAAAGATGCATCAATAGAGACTTCCCAAACAGAAATGCAAACAAGGAAATGAATGGTTAAAAAAAAAAAGTATATACAGAATAGGATGTCCAAGAACTGTGGGACAATTATAAAAATTATAATATATACATAATGATAATAGTAAAAGGAGAAAAAAGTGAAAAAGAAACAGAAGAAATATTTGAAGTGATAATGGCTAAAAATGTTCCCAAACGGA
This sequence comes from Hyaena hyaena, assembly GCF_003009895.1. Classification (NCBI taxonomy): domain Eukaryota; kingdom Metazoa; phylum Chordata; class Mammalia; order Carnivora; family Hyaenidae; genus Hyaena; species Hyaena hyaena. Next base: position 1,217,166 of record NW_024081099.1, on the reverse strand, counting down.
TAACATACATTATGTACCACACACTTAGAAAGCTCAGAGAACACCGAGCAGGATGAACACTAAAGAAAGGAAACCTACTTCAAGGCATATATATTCGAAGTACAAAGAGAAAATCTTGAAAGAAGCCAGAGAACAAAAGCCCTCTACCTCTATAGGTAAGTCAAAGCATTCTTTACTCCTATAAATTCCCCCTCTTCAATAAATTCTCTTAAATTTTTCTGATTTTCTGTATATGTAGATTGGATGGTAAGGATGAGGTCCACAGATCAGTATGGCCACTTCTTAACAAGGCCTTTGAGTGTCCAGCTCTCTTGAGAATGTGTAGGAGACTTTTCATGATTTGTTATCATCTTTTAGGCTCAGTCAAAATACTAACAAAACAGGAAAATCTCTAGTGAATGTTCAGTTAACATATATATTAGATATATATTTCATTTTTTTCTTATACTTGCTTTCATTGTCTGACATGTATCCCCATTCAGGTAGGAGCCAGTGTGTCCCATGTCTCCAGAAACGAATAATAGAGAAGAATCTACAGGATTAAAAAAAAAAAAAAAGTTTTTAGCTTTTGGTGTTCAGTAGCAAAAGCCCAAAATTTGGGGAGAAGAAATGACTAGGTAGGGCCACAGTGACAACCAAGGAAACCGAAAAGATAAAAAAAAAGAGGTCTGGTACATGAAGATGACTGTGGTCCAGTCCAGATGTCTTTGACATTATTCAGTCTCCAAATACTCAGAGATAATCAGGATAATGGAAGCTCCATAAGGAAATTAAGTTCAGGTACAAAAATTAAAGTTATATATTTTCAAGTCATTCAGAGAAAGACAGATACCATATGTTTTCACTCATATATGGATCTTGAGAAACTTAACAGAAGACCATGGGGGAGAGGAAGAGGGGAAAAAAGTTACAGTGAGGGAAGGAGGCAAACCATAAGAGATTCTTAAATACAGAGAACAAACTGAGGGTGGATGGGGGGTAAGGGAGAGGGGAAGTGGGGTGATGGGCATTGAGGAGGGCACTTGTTGGGATGAGCACTGGGTGTTGTATGGAAACCAATTTGACGATAAATTATATTAATAAAATAAATAAATGTAAATAAATAAAATATTTATTTGGAAAAAATAAAAACTTAAAAACAAATAGTTACATATTTTCACAATCAGGTATTTACTGGATTTATACAGAAAATGTCTAGAAGAACACACAAGAAACTGTTAAGAGAGTTTATCTCTAGGGAGTAGAATAAGAAGTCAGTAGGGAAGAATAAGAATTACTTTTCTCTGAGAAATTTTTGTAATATTCATGTATTTTTGGAATTTCATTTACTTTTTAGCAAATTATAAATTATTTTGATAAAAATATAGTTAATTAACAGGGAGCATAATCACACACAAACAATATATATTAAGAAAATTATTTCATGCAAATTCTATTCAGTTCCATAAAGATGACACAAAAGAAAATGAGGGTTCAGTAGGAAAGGAAAGCAATATAGAAGGTAAGAAAGACAACAAAAAGAGGAACCACGAAAACAGAATCAGCAATAAAAAAAGGAAACGCCAATTTCTTGTACAAATAGCATGAGGTCCAGGGCTTCAAATAATGTGTCCATGGCCACCACATTATTAGAAAATACCAAATAACTGGTGTTTAACCCAAAAGAAGTTAAGGGTTAAACTTAACAGGTAAGTTAAGGAAGAGGGATCCATATTGGCTATGAAAAAATTACACGCTGATATTTAAGCATGAGATCAGAAGCCTGATGAAGGGCTGCAGCCACCTGCAAGTAAATGAAAGTTCATCAAATGGCAAAACAATCAGACTGAGAGTCAACTAGAAGGAAGCAGATTTTATATTCTCTGGAGTTTCCTTAAAATTATATATATTAAGTAAAAACCAAACCTGAACATACCTACGAAGTAGCCTCAGACATACAGTGGATTGGGCCACCTGGGTGGCTCAGTCAGTTAAGCAACTGACTTCAGCTCAGGTCACGATCTCACGGTTCCTGGGTTCAAGCCCCTCATTGGGCTCTGTGCTGACAGCTCAGAGCTTGAAGCCTGCCTCGGTTTCTGTGTCTCCCTCTCTCTCTGCCCCTCCTCTGCTCATGCTCTGTCTCTCAAAAATAAATAAGTGTTTAAAAATGTTTTTAATAAATTATTTTTTTTAAAAAAAGAAGTGCTGTGAATTGTTAGTCCCTCTGCTTTGCTTTGGACTTAATAGCAAAAGGTGCTGCATGTACGCAGTAGGAAAACTTAAACTAAATACATTACCTCAAAAGTGAAGGTGAGCCCACTGTGGAGGGGTGGCCTTCCCCTGGCAAAACCTTTTTATAGTAAAGAGGGAGGCACAGCTGTAACCAGCTCTAGATAACCAGAGTAACATGGCTTTAAAATCCAATAGAAAAGTTTTTGCAGGGAGGGTGTCCAAAGAAAAGAAAGCATGGATAGAAGAGTGATAGGACCTGGGAAAATGGTGATGATTACCCTGATCTGCTTTATAACTTTGCCTCAGGCCAGACCTTCCACTCTCTTCACACCTTCTTTTATTCTTCCCTTTAGTATAATGTTTCCCAGTAAGCACCACTGTCTTCAATCTGCATGTCAGCCCTAAAAATGTATGTGTGAGCAGAAGCTCCCATGCATTAGAGTCCTGATGGCTAAGAAGTATTCAGAACAGCTTATGATAATCAAATGTCAGCACTGTTTGAGTATGGCAAAATAACAGTCCAAAAATATTCATGTCCCAGTTCCTTCTAGCCATTAATCACAAGAAAATAAGCATTTATAATTATCTTTAAGAAGGAATTCATAAATGACAGCTTGTTATTTGCAGGTCAAAATCAAGACAGTATGTGCTACTTAACATCCAAAGGTTGGAAAATTAAATAGATGAAAAGGAGAGAGAGACCAGATACAAATCAAAATGGTAGTGGGGCACCTGGGTGGCTTAGTCGGTTAAGCGTCCGACTTTCGCTTAGGTCATGATCTCACGGTTCGTGGGTTCGAGCCCCGCGTCGGGCTCTGTGCTGACTGCCAGCTCAGAGCCTGGAGCCTGTTTCAGTCTGTGACTCCCTCTCTCTCTGACCCTCCCCTGCTCACGCTGTGTCTCTCTCTCTCTCCTAGAAATAAAAAAAAAAAAACAAAAAAAACAAAAACAAATCAAAATGGTAGTTGTTTCCTTTATGAGGTGTTTTCAGGGGGCACTTAATAACTAAATAGCAAAAGTCCTCATTAAAACAAGAAAAGTTTCACACCTACTTGTCATGGAATAAATAATAATTCAGAGATTTGGTAAAGTGTTTTCCCTTGGAGTCAATACTTCACTAAATTTATTGCGGCCATAATTTTTCAATATATACATATATCAAATCATTATATTACACAACTTAAATTGATACAATGTTATATGTCACTTATATCTCAATAAAACTGAAAAAGAGAAAACTCAGTTTTCTACATAAAAGAGCTCTTAGAAAGAATCATAATGCTGAGTAGATATGGCTACAACTGAACAAAACGTGCTCATATGTTAACTTGTTTAATCATCACAGGAGCTATCTTCTCTCCCCACCTTCTTTCCTGAACACCCTCTTCAAATTAGTGAAGGAATGGAAGACTGGAGAAATCAACGTCTGAGCCAATGAAGCAGACAGAGCCAAAAGGTTAAACCAGGATTCCACACATGGTAACCTGAAACCCATAAACATTCACCTTGAAACAATGACTCCCTCTCTGAAATACTGGTTCTGTCATTAACAAGCCTATGGCCTCAGATCAAATGATTAATTTCTCTGTATCTTAGTTTCCTCCTATGTGAAATTCCCCAAGGACATGAATTCCAAGTTCTTTTTTATCTAATACAACAATCCATCATTCCTCTATTAAAAGCATATCATAAAGCCAGAAATAAAACAAGTGATCGTACTGCAAAGTTTTTTTTTTTAACACAGGTGGTTATTTTCCCTCAGAAAAGTAAATAATACTTGAAAAATCAATACATAAGTAATCATTTATTTAATATTTATTGAGGGCTGACAATGTACCAGAATGGTGCCTGTGACTGACATGGAGGATGTAAAAAAAAAAAAGAAGAAGAATATTACTGCCTTCAGGGCTCAGAGACAACTAGAGGAAATGGACAAGTCAAGGAAGAATTTCAGCATCATGTATTAGGGCAAGAAACTGTACATGAAAGAAAAAGTATGTAATAGAGACCAGGAAGTCAGGACAGGCCCCCTGCAAACCACAGTGTGGAAATATACCTCAAGGACAAGAGATTAACTAAACAAATAAACAAGAAAGAGACAGATATTTTTATGCAGAAAGAGGTGAAGATAAACAAATATGAATAAACTAATATCTGAAAAGCTAATCTGCATATTTGACTGTTCAACTTCCCAGTGTATCCATAAATTGCCATTTAAACCATAAGACCTGTTGTAGCAGAAGTCATCCTAGATGAATCTAATTCTATATTCACACAAAATGATTTTCATATATGTTAAGTGGCATGACTAAGGCAATCCAGTTTGGTCTGACTCCAACGTTAGAAGCCTATGCTTTTCATTTCTAAGCATTGCCACCTTCCCACACATTTGTTCCTTGAAGACCACTGAACACAAAAATGATCCTGGTACAGAAACACGTTTAAGGGCACTGGACTCCTGAAACCATACTGAGTAATTCAAGAAAAAAATACATAAATATGAACTCAGCTGAAGAACCAGTTATGAACCTGTTCTAAAGCCATTTGGAAAGGCCTCCCTGAATCTATGCTATACCCACATTCTAGAGGCATCTCAAAGAAAGACACTTTTTCATGCACAGCGATAGTCAGAGAATTTTCTCCCCTCTGAGGTTTAAGAGGGAAAGCCATCAAGCTATCATACCCACAGAACTGTGGGTATGATGGCATAATTTTACTTGTGGTTTTGCAGTAAATGGTAATTTATGGATTTATACATTTTAAAAAGGTATTACCATCCTATAATTTTTAAAGTAAAAATGTAAAACAAATTTGAGTTTTAATTACTGACTTTTACATCCCAAGGAAGGATGATCAATGATTCTTTCAAAAGTCCATCACATAATATTCACTTCTTAATTGCGTGTCTGGTATAGTGAGAAAAAGTAAATGTCTTTATAATATGCATGTGGATTTTATATTTAGCAGGTGTTTCCTCCGACTTGTCCGGCTTTGAAAATGGTACAGACCTATTAGTAATATTCTCAACGACAATCAAAATAAAAAATCAATACTCCAGAGATTAATGCCCTGAGGAGAACCCCCAAATCACCTGAGAACCTTCTTTCTTCAAGAGAAATTGTGGGTAAAGGAATCGTGGGTAGGGCCTGGGCTATATGAAACAGCCCAGTGTCTCAGGGCCTCACCTTGCCCTCGACCCCCACATCCAGGGCAGGAAGCCAGTTTCTTTCACAAGTTCCATAGTTCAGGATTCCCCAGCATTCCTTTAAGAGATTGATCATGGTAACCAGAAATTTCTACAGGCAGTAGACACAGAAGATATAGAATGCCCACCATTAAAAACAAAAATCACTAATAACTCACACTTTGGCTTTTTTTCACATGCCACTAAAAATACCAAACACTTTGTTTTGAACCAATGACTACATTCTGTGTATACATATGGTTCTGAGACTTTATGTATCATTCAACACATTTGGAGGTTTCTGTAAGCCCATAACTAACCAGCCAAAAATGTTTTCAAGGTATAAACTTGAACTACCACTTGAAAGAATGAGGCCACTTAGGGGCATCTGGGCAGCTCAGTCAGTTAAGCATCTGTCTCTTAATTTTGGCTCAGGTCATGATCTCATGGTTTGTGGATTTGAGCATCTCATCAGGCTCTGCACTAATAGTGGGTGTTCTCTCTCTCTCTGTCTCTCTCTCTGTCTCTCTCTGCCTCTCCCCCTATGCTCTCTCTCTTTTGCTCTTTCACAATAAGTAAATGAAATTAAAAGGAAAAAAAAAGAATGAGGCCACTTAATTTAAGTTATACTTACCTGTCATCTCTGTAGCCATTCCAGCTCTTAGTTCCACAGTGACCAAGGCTAGGTATGGCTGCTTTCCACTGGCTTCCCCAAAACCTCTCCCCAAAATGCATGTATGTAGTAGTTTTTGCAAAGTTTGGTGCTATAAAAAAAAGTGATTTACATCAGAGGAAATTAATAACTTAAAACCAGATATTAGACCATTGTGCTTTCCAAAGATGGTGGCTATCTTGCCATGATAAACTGCTCACCTTGTAACTGTGAAGCATTCTTTTTTAAAGGCTCTAGAGTCCCATTGTGTTGCATGTGGCCCCCTTCTCCAATCTCTGATTCCTAGTAACATCTCATAAGCATTTTATCTAGCAACTTGTCTCATCTTAGTAGTATAAGCCATGCCTTGGTGTCTCTCCTATCCTAACCAAAGTAGACTATACAGGTATTTTTCTTGAGAAGAAGTTCACTTTCCAAAAGGAACTCTATGCTAGCTGTTTAAAAAAAAAAAAGCTGAAAAAATAATTTTTCCCACTAAAGTAACAGTAATTTTGTTAAATTTAGTTAATTTTATAAAGTTATTATGAATAGTGACATTAGCAAAGCAGATAAAGAAAGACCCAAGATGGGATATGTCAGTTCTATAAAACTCCTCATTCTACACTTATTCAAGAAACATTTACTGAGTGCTTGCTCTGAGCAGTGTTCTATTGTGGATGAATAGCAATAAGCCAGAAAGATGTGGACTCTGTAGGTTATAATCTCAAAGGTGTCATAGATCATTTCTTTCAAAGTATGAATACACCAGCTTGTGGGAGGTGATATGAAGAAAATAATCGAGTGCAGTGGTAGAGTAGTAAGTGGGACCTTCCTGGAGATGATGGCCAGGAAAGGAGGTGACATCTGGGCCAATCCCCCTGGAATGGGAAGATGGTGGCCACCTAGGACTCAAGTTCAGAGTCACGAGCAGGACCAGGGTCTGAGAAGAAAAAGGAACTGAAAGGAATCCAGTGTAGCTGCCCAGCTTACAGGCACACATCATTTTCTTCCTCAGAGTCTACCCTTTATAACAAAGAGCAGCATCCCTGGCCTGAAGAAAAAGGTGATCAACTACTCATACTCCTATGTCGCTGGGCCATCTGCTAAGAGAAAGTAGCAGGAGCTCCTTGTAGATGGAAATTTTAAATGCTGTGTAGTGGTGACACTGTAGAAAACATCTGCCAAGCCCACAGGACATGTCGGGGAACTGTAAATAGTGACCCATCTGCGACTTACTTGCTGCTCCTTCAAAGACAGTGACAAACTTGACTGATGGCTAGTGTTTGGTTTGGTTTGGTTTGGTTTGGTCTTAAAATCTTGCTTATTAGGAACACAGTCACCAAAAATGCTATGCTTAGGAAGGGGCTTGTGGCAGCTACTTGATAAAACGTGCAATTGACATGGAGATAAGAATCAAAACCACTACATAAAAACCTTTGGGAAAACACATATGGACATAACTGATGTTTTTACAAAACACATAGTATCGTTTATTCATGAATTAGCATAGTTCTGTGTTGGATTTTAAAAAGTTCAAAGCTACTTCCCTTTCTATTCCAATGGATGGGTAACTTCTATAATGAGCACCAGTGCCACCTCTGTGCCTTAAAACCTACCTGTTTGGCACCACAAGTGAAGACAGAATTAGATTTATGGAACAATTCTCTTCAGGATTGATTTAACTTTTCTTTCTCAGTTAGAGACACTTTTTTGTAGTCTCATCAATGTGTCTACATAAAAATGAGTAGGGAAAAGTAGATAAAACCATAATGGTAATTATGACTATGTAAATCTTGATGGTGATTCGTCTAAAGAGTAGAGTCCCCCCAAGGCTAAAAAAACTTCAGACTGATATAAGGCCTTTTATGCAATCCTGGGAACATGAGAAGGAGGAGCTCAAAAAGCATTTGAGAAGTTGAAACCAGGAAATTGTTACTTCTATTTCACTGAAGCCCTCAATAGTCAACCAAAATCTTATCTTTGAATGTGAGCTGGGTGAGCATATATCTGGAAAGCTAATAAAATTCCAAGGTTTTCTCTACTTGCCCTTATTTGTAAAAGAGGGTAGAGCTGACACATGAAAAACAGAGCCTTCCTGTAAATAAGCACGTTCATTCACAAATGAGATTCTTCCAGCCATTACTTCTACTAAGCTTATTAGTATTGTTATTATCATTTATAACAAAGATATCTATCACTTGCTTTGAAAGGGCTTATACATAGTGTCAAGCAATAAAAACAAAAAACAAACAAAAAACATGACCTTAGTCATGTGGTAATTAAGTCTACAGCCTATCAGCTCACATTAAACAGAGAGGCTGAGGCTGTTCTAGGTGGTAGAAAAAAGGAATCTAGGACCCTGAGAGAAGCATTACAAAAATTCCTTCACTCCAGGAATATGCACCTCAGTTGAGCAGCTCTTGGTGCAAATGGGAGGTAGGAAATTGGTGGGGAGTATTCATGGGAAGAGTAGCCAAACTCGAGCTGAAGCCCTCAGCAGACTGGGCCATCCAGAGCTCAGTACAGGGTGGAGCAGCATCAGGAAACCATAGAAAACCACGGTCTGTATTATAGCTCTTGGTTGCACTGTGCTTAAGCAGAGACTGTCCTACAGCCCTGGGGGAGAGGAAGACCCAGGCTGGGTTGACATGAGGGGAGGAAGCCACCAGCACAGGCCCTGGTATGAGTACACGTCAGACTCAGGAAGGGCAACACTGAATATAATGAACTAGTCTAGCCTCAGTTCTACTGCTTCTTTGTTATGTGATTTTGAACAGCATAATCCCACCTCTTAGTCTACATGCCCATGTCTGCAAATGGGGCTTAACATTAATGCCCATCTTCTCTGCCTAACTTATTTCGCTCAGCATAACACCCTCAAGGTCCATATGTTTGCACATATAGGAGGATTAGGAGGAACTTGACGGAGGAACAAGGGGGAGAAGAAGGGCGGAAATGGTGGGGGAAAGGGAGAGAGGCAAACCATGAGAGACTCTTGAATGCTGAGAAACAAACTGAGGACTGATGGATGTGGGGGGGAGGGGGGATGAGAATGGAGGAGGGCACTTTGGGGATGAGCACTGAGTGTTATGTGGAAACTAATTTGACAATAAACTATTTGTAAAAAAAAATAAAAAATAAAAAAAAACACATTAATGCCCATCTTTGGACATTGTTTGTTTTTTCTGTTTTGTTTTAATTAAATGAGTGCCTATAAAGTCACTCTTTTGAACATGTCCTCCATAACTGGTCAGCATTTAGTAAATCTTTGGCACATACAGCTGAGCAGTTTACCTGTGTAATTTTTTCATTTAATCCTCACAAATACTTTAGGAGGATTTCTTAGAAATCAAGAAACTGAGGCATTGAGAGGTAAATTAACTTACTCAGAGATATACAATAAGCCATCTATCTGACCACATCTCTCCTGTGTCCTTAATCACTATGATGGAACAACTCCACACAGCTAATTTCCAAAGATGCTCATTATTAGCATTTCAGTGGCCAATATTCTCACTGATTTGTTTTTATCCAATGAAACAATAAACTGCAGGGCACCTGAGTGGCTCAGTCAGTTAAGCATCTGATGGTTGGTTTCGGCTCAAGTAATGATATCACAGTTTGTGAGCTTGGGCGCTGTGTCAGGCTGTGCACTGACAGCCCAGAGCCTGCCTGGGATTCTCTCTCTCCTTCTCTCTCTCTATGCCCCTGACCCCCAGGTAAATAAAGAAACTTTTAGAAATGTTTTAGAAAACAATAAACTGCATTATTTATAAGAACAGTCTTTTTTAAAATGAGATCTAAAGCTACTTTTCTTTCAAGTAAGGAAAAAGTAGCACATGAAACATTTTTTTCTGTAAAGATTGCTTATCCAAAGGTTATTCACCATCAACAAATACTACCTTACTGTAATATGACAACAAATCTACAGTGCAGGAGTGGAGTCTCTGCTTTGGAGAGACTAGTAAATAGTAATACTAGTAACCATTTAATGACATTCTACATTTAAGCATTATTTCAGGAGCTTTAGGTTATGTCTAATCCCCATGATAATACATGACGGTGTCACCCTCACTTTCAGAAATGCAGAAAGTCAGAAAATATAGTAACTTGCAAAGGGCTCAAAACCCTTAAGTGATGAAGCTAGGTTCAAGTTCAGGTCTCTCACTCTTCAGGCTCTGGTTTTTTTCTGGTTCAACAAGCACTGTCATAAAAAGATACCTCCTTACTCTTTCTTAATTGTGCTTTTCCTTTCCCTGACTATCTTCACCCAAATTCAATCCCTTATCATGCCTCATTGAAGCATTACAAATGCCTCTGGATTTGCTTCCTTCAACTGCAACCTCCACACTCCCGCCAGAGTTATATAAGTAACAGCAGTGTGAATTTGACTGGGACTATTCTTAACACACTTCAACAAGTCCTTTCAAGTACATGTCAAATCCCAAGTCTTCATTCCGCTTATGAAGCCCCAAGAAGCTGGCCTCACATCTCATATTTTACTTTCAAGTAATACAAAACGACCCAGAATTCCCCCAGCATACCCTGCTGTTCATTTGGCACTGCCATTATACTCTCTGTAGCTGAGCAATCTTCTGACTTTTCAGTCCCCAACTTCTTCCTATCCCCCAAACCTGCCACACATGTTTACCTCTTAAGAATCATCCCAGACATCTCCAGAAATACCTGCCCACCCTTTATTCCTCAAGCTGAAAAAGGAGGATCTTTGTCAAATTCATAGTGCCCTGCACATACTTCTCATACATTACTTTAGAGTGTTGTTTTTGTGTGCGTCTGTATCTCTCTTGGGACTATATTTTATTTAGCTTTGTTTCTCCAGTGCTTGGTAATACCAGCAACTCAGTAAAGGATTCATTGAAATAAAGTGAACTGACTTGCCCAAGTATAACATTTAAGACAGAAGAAACAGGAGTTTAACTTCAGTTCTTCTGAGGCTGGGTCCAGCATTCTGTTACATCTGAAAGTAAACACATCTATGCGGTAAAAAATTAGACCGCATAGACATAATCTTGAAACAGAGGCTGGGGCAAAAGAGCTAGATCAAGTGCTCACCATATGCCTGCAAATACTGTCATCTTGGAGGCAAATGACAGAGAAATATTTTTAGGGGACTTCTAAACTATTAGTATCAGTATGTGATAACTTTGTACCAGTTTCAAGCATGGATAAGTGTATTTATGAAATCTATAACATAGTAGGAAAAGTTTGCACCTAAATGAAATATATTGATATCAACAATGGCCTTTAGTAATTGCATAATTACTGCATTGCCTGGTACTACTTACAGACATTCAGTTATTAACTACAGACTCAGAAGTAAGGGAGGAAATCATAATTTTTCTGGGTAGGCTCTCAATGTAGACATAATTAAAGACTAACAAAGACAAAGCGTGAATGACCCTCCACAAATGAAACAGTTAAACATATATTAAATTAACATTACATGTTACCTTAGAATTTGAAAAATGAGGAAATATTTTATCTACTGCCTGCAAGGTGTGAACACATATATTAGATGTTGAAAGAAATCACTTTAAATCAGCTTCTTCAGTCTGATATTGTCTCCTGCTGGATTTAATATTAAAATAGTTTGCCTGTTGGGGGGAAATGCCTCACTTTACTTTACTAGATTCCTTCATCTCTCTTTGAAATGTGAGGGCCTCCTAGATACTGCCCTTGTCTCTTTTCTTCTCTGTTTTGCACTCCCTTGGGGTTTCATACAGGAACTCCATTTTAACTAACATTCAGAACTAGATTATTCCACTCCTACAATTCAATAGCAAAAATACAAATAAACTGAATTTTAACATGGGCAAAGGATTTAAACAGACATTTCTCAAAAGAAGACATACAAATGGCCAACAGGTATACAAAAACGTTCTCAACATCACTAATCATTAGGAAAATACAAATCAAAATCACAATCACCTCCTACCCATTAGGATAATTATTATAAAAAATATAAAACATAACAAGTATTAGAGAGCCCATGGAGAAATAGGCACCTCTATACACTTTTGATAGGAATGTAAAATGGTACAGCAGCTATGAAAAACAGGATGAAGTTTTCTCAAAAAATTAAAAATAGAACTACCATATGATCCAGCAATCCCACTTCTCACTTCTGGGTATATATCCAAAAATTGAAATCAGTAGATGAGGCTGATATATAAATATCTAAAGAAATATTTATATTTCTATGTTCATGGCAGCATTATTCACAATAGCCAAGCTTCAGAAACAACTTAAATATCCAGCAACCAATGGATGGGTAGAAACAAAATGTGATATACAGAGATAATCGAATATTTTTCAGCCTTAAAAAAGAAAAGAAATCCTGCCATATGCAACAACATAGATGAACCTGAAGAATATTATGCTGAGTAAATTAAGCCTGTCACAGGACAAAGAACACAAGTCCATTTATATGAGCTATATAAAATAGTCAAACTTAGGGGACACCTGGGTGGTTCAGTTGGTTAAGCAACCAACTCTTGATTTCAGTTCAGGTCATAATCTCTCAGTTCGTGAGATCAAGCCTCACATCAAGCTCTGTGCTTCCAACAAGGAGCTTGTTTGGGATTTTCTCTCTCCCTCTCTCTCTGCCTGTCCCCCCTGCACTCTCTTTCTCTCTGTCTCTCAAAATAAATAAATAAATAAATAAATAAATAAATAAATAAATAAATAAAGTTTTTTTTAAAGAAAATTTACTTGAAAAAGTAATAGCTGAAACCTTACCTAATCTAAGGAAGGAAAGAAACACCCAGGTTCAAGAAGCACAGAGAACCCCTAGCAATATGAACTTAAGGATGTCCACCCCAAGACACAATAATTAAAATGGCAAAGACTAATGAGAAAGAGAGAAACTTAAAAGCAACATGAAAAGGGGCGCCTGGGTAGCAGTCAGTTAAGCGTCCAACTTTAGCTCACGTCATGATTTCACAGTTCATGAGTTTGAGCCCTGCATTAGGCTCTATGCTGATGGCTCAGAGCCTGCAGCCTGCTTTGGATTCTGTCTCTCCCTCTCTGCCCCTCCCTAGCTTCCTAGCTTTCTCTCTCTCTCACTCTCAAAAATAAACATTAAAAAAATTAACAAAAAAAAAGCAGCAAGAAAAATAGCTATTACACAAGGGAAATCCCATATGGTTACCAGCTGATTTTTCACAAGTAACTTTCTAGGTCAGAAGAAAATGGCATGGTATATTCAGAGTGCTTAAAGCAAAAAACCTACAACCAAGAATACTCAGCAAAGTTATCATTCAGAATTCAAAGAGAGATAAAGAGTTACGGAGACAAACAAAAGTTAAAGGAGTTCATCACCGCCAAACAAGCCTCACAAGAAATGTTAATGGGACTTCCTTAAGTGGAAATAAAAGGTCATATCCAGAAGAAATTATGAAAGGAAAAAAATTCACAGAAAAAAGCAAAACATAGAGTTAAGGTAGTAGATTGATTATTCACAAAGTCAGTATAGAGATCAAAACACAAAAGTAGTAAGTATCTACAAAAATTAGTCAAGGGATACACAAAATAAAAAGATGTAAAATGTAGTATCACGTACATAAGTTGTACAGAGAAGAGAGTAAATATTTAGTGTTTTTAGAATGTGCTCAAATATAAGTAATCATCAACTTAATATAGACTACCATATACATTCAGTGTTATATATGAACTCAATGGTAACCACAAATTGTAAACCTATAATAGATACACAAAAAAATAAGGGAAAGAAATCTAAGCATACATTAAACAAAGCCATCAAAGAAAGAGAGCAAGAGAATAAGAAAAGAACGGAGAAGAACTACAAAACAACCAGAATGAAATTAACAAAATGGCAATAAGCACATAACTATTAACAATTACCAATCAAAGACACAGGGTAACTGAATGGATACAAAAACAAGATCTATCTATATGATGCCTAGCAGAGATTCACTTCAGACCTAGATACATAGAGACTGAAAATGAAGAGCTGGAAAACCATATATTATACAAATAAAAAAAAAAAAAAACTGGGGTAGTCAGACTAAACAGACTTTAAGACAAAGACTCTGGCAAGAGACAAAAAGGGGACAATATTATCTAATATAAATTGCATGTTAGGCCACAAAACAAGTCTCAATAAATTTAAGAAGACTAAAATCATATCAAGCATCTATTCCAACCACAGTGGTGTGAAACTAGAAATCAATTACAAAAAAGAAAAAAAACCAAACACATGGAGACTAAAAATAATGCTACTAAACAACCAATGGGTCAATGAAGAAGTCAAAGAGAAAAGCTAAGAAACACATGGAAACAAATTATATTAAAAACAAAAGAGTCCAGGGACACCTGAGTGGCTCAGTTGTTGAGCCACTTCAGCTCAGGTCATGATCTCCTGAAGAGGCCAACTTCAACTAAGGTCATGATCTCACAGTCTGTGAATTCAAGCCCCACATCAGGCTCTGTGCTGAGAGCTCAGAGCTCAGACTGGAGCTTGCTTCAAATTCTGTGTCTCCCTCTCTCTTTGCCCCACCTCCACTCATGCTCTGTTTCTGTTTCCCAAAAAATGAATTTAAAAAAACATTAAAAATAACAGTCCAAAATCTCTTGGAAATCAGCTTTAGCAACCTATTTATGGATATGTCTCCTCAGGCAAGTATGTATAAACTATTGAGACTATACCAAAATAAAAAGCTTTTGCACAGCAAAGGAAATGATCAATAAAACAAAAAAGCAAGCTACTGAACAGGAGAAGATACTTGCAAATGATATATCCAATAAGGGGTTAATATCCAAAATGTACAAAGAACTCATACAATCAATACGAAAACAACAACAAAAAAATCCAATGAAAAAGATAGGCAGAGACATTTTTCCAAAGAAGACATACTGATGGCTAACAGACAATGAAAAGATGCTTAACAATACTATCAGTGAAATGCAAACCCAAACCACAAGGGGATATATCACCTTACACTTGTTAAGAATGGCTAGTCAAAAATGTCAATAACAAGTTTGGGAAGGATATGGAGAAAAAAAAACCTTCATACATTGTTCATGAAAATGTAAGTCAGTAAGGCCATCTGTGGAAAACAGTATGGACTTTCCTCAAAAAAAAAAAAAACAAATATAAATACCATATGATCTAGTAATTCCACTATTGGGTATTTACCTAAAGAAAACAAAAATATAAATTCAAAAAGTTACATGCACCCTTATGTTTACTGAAGCATAATTCACAATAGTCAAGATATGGATGTAATCTAAGTGTCCATCAATAGAAAAATGGATAAAGAAGATATGGTATACACACACACACACAGAATGAAATATTATGAAATTTTAAAAAAAGGATGACATAAGCCACTTGAGACAACATGGATGGACCTAGATTGCATCATGCTAAGTAAAATAAATCCAACAAAGACAAATACTATATGATTTCATTCATAAGTGAAATTAAAACAAAAAAACCAAAAAAACAAATTAATGAACAAAGTGAAAGCAGACTCAGACTTAGAAATGTTATTACCAGTGGGAGAGTCTGTGTTGTGCGAATGGAGGTCTCCGTCCTTGGATTACCCACAAGAAAATTTATATGGGGATCCAGGATCCTAGGGATCCGTGTCCCAATAAAGTCGGCCAGAAGGAAAGTAGCCAGCACAAAGCAGTGTATTAAAGGGAAAATATACGCTCAAACCAAGGTGGGAGAGTGGGCAGGTTCCCCTGAGGTAGAATAGCCCGTAGGGTGTTTTGGGATTGGGTATTATTAAGTCTCTTTGCCAAAAGGAACTGTGAGGTACAGTGGGGTGCTTTCTAATGGAGGCTGCTTGTTTTCATTTTAGAAACTCTTCCCACAGCTTGGGAGGGGGAGTTTTTTACCCTACATGGTTCATACTAGAATCATCAAAGGCAGCCTTTGGTGCCAGAGAGAAGGGTGCTTTACCATTAATGCAAAGGCATTATAATGAGTCTAGGGGTTGCCCGGGGGCAGAAGTAGAAAAGGAGCACTCATGCTCTGCAGCTGTGTCTCTTGATCTGTTCACCCCAGGTCTTGGAAGCCACAAGGTCAGGAGTTGTGCCCCCTGGGGCTATTAATGTATAGCTTAATTATCACCATCCTTGCCTCTAGCTACTGTCTCTGTCTTTCCCCTTCAAGGACTTGGGACTCTGCCTACAGGCATTCCTTCCACTGTATCTAGCTTCTCTACCTGACATAAATACAGAGAACTGATGGTTGCCAGAGGGGAGAAGGGTAGGGATTGGGAAAAATGAGTGAAGGGGAGTGGGAGATACAGGCTTCCAGTTATGGAATAAATAAGTTATGGGAATAAAAGATAAGGAATAAATAATATAGTCAATGATACTGTAATAGCATTGTATAGTGCAGATGATAGCTATACCTGTGGTGAACATAGCATAATGTATAAACTTGTCAAATCACCATATTGTACACCTCAAACTAATGTAACATTGTATGTCAACTATACTCAAATTAAAAAAAAAATAACAGTAATGTTTTAATAATGTATGGCGACAGATGGTAAGTACACTTACCCTGGTGAGCACAGTAGAATTGTCAAATCATTATGTTGTGCATCTGAAAGTAACATAACATGTATGTCAACTCTTTTTCAATGTTTTTTTAAAAATGCCTTCCAGTCACATGCTAATAGATGTATTACAAGTTTCTCAGCCTCAGCATACCTAATGAACCTCATGATATTCTGCACAAAACTTAGTCTTTACGCACATTCCTTATACTGGTAAGTGGCTCCACCAAGTTGCCATCCTATTTTCCTCTCTCCTCTATATCCAGTTTTTTTTTTAATGTTGATTTCTTGAGTGAGAGAAAGAGAGAGAGAGAGAGAGAGAGAGAGAGAGAATCCCACCAGGCTCTGTGCTGTCAGTGTAGAGCCCGATGCAGGGCTCAATTCCATACACTGTGAGAACATGACTTGAGTGGAAATCAAGAGTTGAATCCTCAACCAACTGAGCCACCCAGGTGCCCCATCTCCTACATCCAATTTTTACCATGACTTTGTTGAATGTACATCTCGTAATCTGGCTCCTCCTCTTCCATCTGATTGTAACTGCCTTAACTCAGGCATTCTTTATCTCTCACTTCACATTGCAATAACCAATGTTCAGCCTCCACTCTCTTCTGAAATCACTGCTTTATTCTGATGCCACAGGCATATTTCCACACTGACAATCTGATCACATTACTCTGCTGATTGAAATATTTCTATGCACACCCACCCACAGGAAAGAAAATCCATCAAAGATGTCTCTTCTAATATAATTCTGACTTACCTCTCCAGTCTCACCAAATACCCTCAGTATCTTTAATTGCCTATTTCCTTCAATCTTAAATGGCTCATCCTCTATATATTTGCTTATATTATTTCCTCTGCAAAGCTATTCCTCTCTTTTCTCCCTCCTTCACCTTCTATTTTTCTCTACTCCTTATATTTCTGGAAAAAATTTACTCATCCTTCAACATCAGCTGATGTATAATTCTTTCTTGGAATCTTTCTGTGATTTTCCTAAGTCTTTCCTGTTCAAACTGTGATTACAGAAATATCAGACTCTTCTGGAAGCTGGTTAGAAATGCAGAATCTCACTTCCACCTGAACCTATTGGGTCCCACTCCAGGTGATTTTATGGATATTAAAGTTTAAGAAGCAGTATGCTAGCTCAGAGCTACTCCCAACAGCACAGCAGTGTTAGCAGCACCTAGGAGCTTACTGGAAATGCAAGTCATAATCCTAAAAGGCTTGAATCCAAGATATGTAAAGGATACTGAAAGCTCAAGAAGAAACAACCAATATTTTCTTTTGAAAAAGATTTGAGCAGACATTTCACCAAAGAAAATATACAAATGTCAAATAAGCATGTGAACAGATGTTCAACCTAGCTAGCCACTCTAAGCTATCACTATATAAACTCTCAGAATAGAGAGTAACAACAACAAATCCTGACAATACTTAGTGCTGCTGGCAAAAATGTGGAGCAACTGGAACTCCCATATAATGCTGGAGGGAATGGAAAATGATGCAACCATTTTGGAAAGCAGTTTGTCAGCTTCTTATAAAGTTAAATATGTGCTCAGCATTTGGCCCAGCAACCCCACTGCTCAGCATTTACCCAAGTGAAGTAAAAACAATGTTCAGACAAAAAACCTATAGATAAATGATTATAGAAGCTTTATTCATGATCTCTAAAAACTCAAACCAACTTAAATGTTCTTTAACTGGTGAGTGAATAAGCCAACTATGTTCCATCCTCCAATGGAATGCTATTCAGCAATAAAAAGAAATGAACTGTGGACATACAGAAGACCATAGAGAAATCTCAAATTTATTATGCTATGTGAACAAAACTAGACTCAAAAGGCTACATACTACATTACTACATTAAATGACATTCTGGAAAAAGGCAAAATTATCTGATGTAGAACATATCAATAATTTCTAGGGCCTGGCGGCGGTATGGGTAGGGACTGACTACAAAGGAGCATGGGGAAATTTGACAGAATGATGGAACTATTCTACATCTTGCTTTTGGTGGTGGAGTGGTTACATGACTTCTTACTTTTGTCAAAACTCACAGAACTATACACTAACAAGATGAATTTTAATATATGTAAACTATTCTTTAATAAAGAATTAAAAATATATATAGTATTAATGTCTCTCACATATATATTATATGTGATATCCACTTTTAAAAAGATACATAAATAGTTGCTAAACTATGAAAACTGACATATTTCTCTTTTTTTATACGACAAAGCAATTCCATTCCATAGATTTTTACCCTAACACTATAATATTTTATACTTGGAAAACTTTTATTGATCATTTTAAAATTTGTTTTTTTTCTTATGACCAAAAGATAAGTTTCTTCTGGCTTTTGAGTTATCATACAACTATTATTCATAATTAATCAAAAGAACATATGGATAGAACATACATACATATATGTAATGTATAGAACATATATACATTACAAATCTTAGTCAAGAGTCATTAAATTTAAACATTTTATCTTAGTAAGCTGAATGGGGCTATTTTATCCCCTTCCTTCAACTATTTACAAATAAATGAGCAGGATTAAGAATGGATCCATGCCTATTTTCTCTTTTTGTAGTTAGAAATACTAAGTAAATAAATTCACACAAATAAGTAGATAGGAATGGAAGGGGTTTTTGTTAGAATGTTGGCACCCATTTCTTTTAACTCTTCCAGTTTCATAACAAATTGAAAAATCACATAATGATCGATTAGTAAGTGAATTCTTTTTTTTTTTAGTAATCAGCTGAAAACTTGGGTTCCCATTCAACTTTATGGAAAACAAAAATTTAGGAACTATTTGACATGAAAATGTATTTTTACTCATTACACTAAAACATAAATCTTATTTATGTACCTTCTTAAACTCTTCTTGCCCACCTCCTCCTTTTACTGTCTTGGTCAGGATTTCACTTACACAGAATCAATCCTCCACTTTCATCTTTGGATGAAACACCATACCTCAAGTCACGGGACCTGGTTTCCTGAGCAGCACCAAGATGCAACCAAAAAGTATGGGGGAGCTGGATCTTTATGGAGGTAAACCTTGATGGAGGGGAAGAGTAGATAAGAGGGAGCCAAGGAGAACATGTCTCCCTCCTTTATCGTTTTCTTATGAACTGCTCAGAGTTGAAGTTCCTCCTTTTGGTCTTTCTAGGAAAAGTCCAAAATGCGGAGTTAATTGTGACTGCTAATGTCTCTTTGCAGTTCATTATGGTAACTAGTACAGTAACACATATTTACTTGCCTCCCTTCTTTTCCCTTACCTTCACTGCCTTAGGCTTGTACATCCCAAATAAAGCTCCTATCAAGAACCGTGAAGGGCTTGAGATTTAATCCCTGCTTCTGAGCTAACAAGTGAGCCTGCCACAGTATCATAGATGCTGAGAGAAGACACAAGTCAGATGAAGGGCCTTGTTAATCACAGCACAGCAGGCAGTGTGTGCTTTGTATTTATGTTGGCTCTCCTTGCACACCAAGTAACACCAGGGTGTAGTGCATACAGCAGATTGGTATTACTGCTGAGAAACTCCAAGTTTTGGAAACTCCCAATATTTTAAAGGGGCTGCTAGGAAACCTGTCCAAATTTTTCCCACAGGGGCATATTATCCTCATTATCTTGGTCAAAATAAAAATCTGCACTTTGCTCCCAGGGTTGACACTATCCCTATGTTTTGAGGCTGTTTGCTACACAAACATACTTCAAAACAGAATCTTGGACAAAATCTATCGCAGATGTGCACAAACACCATGGAGACTTGCCCCCCCAACAAGTCTTTAATCTTTGCCTTCAGATACACTTTCTAAAAGACTGAAGCTAAGATAAACAATGATCAGAGTCATGCATTTTCTCAATTTTTGGATATTTCCCAGATCTTCTTCTGGATTCTCATTTCACTCTTTTTCAGTCTATTCAATGTTCTGGCTTTACTTGTGTTTAGCCAATGAGAAGCAATATCATCAGATCTGAGGGTAGGAAGTGAGGTCAGAGTAGTTTTTTCCCCTACACCCTCCTGCTAGGTCAGGGTGTTGGCTTCTTTCAAATGGCAAGTGTTCTGACAACTATTATCGAATTTTATGGTTTTTTAAAATGTATTTATTTACTTTTTGAGGGATAGAGAGACAAAGCATGAGCTGGGGAGGGGCAGAGAGACAGAGAGAGACACACAGAATCTGAACTAGGCTCCAGTCTCTGAGCTGTCAAAACAGAGCCCAATGGGGGGCTCGAACTCATGAATCCCAGGATCATGTCCTGAGCTGAAGTTGGATGCTCAACTGACTGAGCCACCCAGGTGCCCCTAATTTTATATTTTCTTAATAATAAACATATAAATATAAAAATTTTTATCAAATAAGTTGAGAATTGATGGTAATGATTTAACTTTAAAAAGCAAGTGTTAATTACTTTGTTGAACAATGTACATCAAATCTGAAAGAAATCAAATTGAAGTTTTACTCAGAGTTTTTTCCAATATATTTTGAAAATGTTGACACTTTCAGAATACATCAAATTACATATTTTTTAAAAGCTTTCCTACTCTTCGGTTGCCTGGGTAGCTCAATCAGTTAAGCGCCTGACTCTTGATTTTGTCTCAGGTCATGCATGACCTCACAGTTCATGAGTTTGAGCCCCTCATTGGGCCTGTGTTGTCAGCTTGGAGCCTGTTTGGGATTCTTTCTCTCTCTCTCTGCCCCTCACCCACTCATGCACATACATGCATGTGTGCTTTCTCTAAATACATACATACATACATACAAACTTAAAAAAAAGTTTTCCCACTCTATATTCTTTGGCAATTCTTGGGTGCTTTCAGGCACTAGAAAATAATATTGAGAAGAGTAGAAAAGGATTTCCATTATTCAAATATGTAGAAACGACCACCTTTAAGCATTTAAAGCTTATTATGATGCTCTATCTACTTTTTCATCAAAGCACTCTTCCTCAGAAGCCATCATTTTTTTTTAATAGTCAGGAGATGAAAGAAATAGAAATCGGTATTATTCCTTTACTCTCTAAAGCACATATCTGAATTCACCACATTCTTAACTATCAAAAGTACTAGTTTCCACCTCAAGATTTATCCCTAACAGAAATATATATAAATTCAGGAAAGATTCAAAGCCATGTAGGTTCATGGTGCTGTGATTAATCATTGCAGGAGATTTCCCCTTTGAAAGGCACTCAGATGGGTTTACACTTCAGGCAATGCTCCTTTGCATATCCTTTATAAAGTGGAACTTGAACTTTTGTAAATATAGGCTTGTTTCCTAGCAGATCAATTGGGGAGAAACTGCATATGGAAGTAAAGTATCAGGAAATTTATTGTCTTCAAACCATTCATGCTTAGGAACCTTGGAAAGTCACATACCTCCAAGTTGATGATCCCTGCACTATGTCACATCATATTTCCAAATATTGGAAAAAATGTTAAAAGCTTATGGAAATCATGAGTTACTGATTCATGAAAGTTCAAAACTAACCAGTAGAAGGATAAAATCTATTTTACTGTCCTATTGAAAAATATAGTATATTGACATAATGTTTAAAACAAGGGGTGGAGGGCAGCAGCCTTAGGTAAATCCATATCATCCTACCATATTTCTCAGGATCAAAGTTCTTTTGGCCTTGCATCAACTCCCATACTTCTCTCTCCAGGTATCCATGTACCAGAGTGCTTCATTTGCTGCAGCAACACTGCTAAATGGAGTGTGAATCAGTGACCCCATTATCCTGACTTTTTCTGGGCTAGATTCTCAACCGCTGAGACTGAACTATAAATCTGATTGTGGTCAGAGTTGTAGACCCCTCTTACTGTCTCTTTTTTCTAGGCAGTGAGAAAATGCATTAGAGAAAAACAAGGAAACTCCTTTCTTGCCACCCTGAAATACTGAGCTCCAACTATATTCAAAGCAGTGAGAAAATCCTACAGAATTATTGGTTCTTGAAAACATGGTTGTTTTTTAACCTTGTTTTTATTGCATTAGGGAACTGTTTAGTGTAAGTTGGTATGTTTCAGAGGTTCCAAGTAGAATTTTATAGGGTTTGATGACAGATTCCACATTCAATACTAAATCTGCACTTAAAGTACATTGTAATTGTGCACCATTGAAAAACTTGTTCCATCCCTAATTAGGATACATTGCCACCAGGTGGCAGGGGAATGCTTTCATTTCATGAACTGAACTTCTTTGGCAAAAACAAGTACTGCTATTTATTTTAATTATTTGCTTTTTATCATATTCTAGACTCAGCTGGAGAGTAATAGTAACAACGTGGTATTGGTAATTTTTAGCACTAACTGATATAAATTGCTTTCCCTCTCTGCATCCCCGTGGCATTTTGGCATTAGAACTCCAAACATCATGATCTCTAGTTCAGTGACTGCCAATGTATGGTCTCCAGGGGTCCTCATGACCCTTTCAGAGGCTTCATAAAGTACAGAATATTTTCTTAATAATGCTAAGGCATTATTTGCCTTGTTCACTCTCATTTTTTCACAAGTGTGCATACAGTAGAGTTTTCCAGAGGCTACATGACATGGATAAAATTGTCATTCTGTTAAGAAATGTATTATTGTTGTATGTTTGCATTTTAAATTTTCTCAGTTTTAATATCTAATGCAGTAAATATTGATAGATATGAGCTCTAGAAACAAAAGTTCTTTAGGATTTTCAAGAATTTTTAAGAGTCTAAAGGAGTCCTGATATCAAAATAACTTGAGAAATACTACTCTAATTAGTTAATCAGTTCTAATTAAATGTTGATGTGTTTTTCTATTTCTCCTGAGGACAGGGGTCTCCTCATATTTACCTCTAGATCCAATCCCATGGAGAATCTAGCACTAACCATGAGTACTAGACACTCAGTAAAGATGTGCTGAAAAACACTGATAACTAGAAGGTGTTACTAGAATGAAACAAGTATTAATAGAGACACATTTTTTAAGTTTAGCCATTAAAATTAAAGAATAAAATATTTGATTCAAATATAAATCTTCATGTAAAAACTTAAACCATTTATAATTTGGTTCATTTCCTCACAAGCCTTTCACTGTGTTATGAATATATTTGTTTATCTCCAAGGTTCAAATTTTTAAAGATTTTTCACGTGTTAGAATTTACCTTCCTATACATAATCTTAAAACGTGAAGTTTTGATCACAAAATATCTCTAAATTTCCTCCTAACATCCAGTTATAATAAAATTCATGGATATCATATATCTTTCTTCTCAGACATCAGTTCTCAGCACTTTTTTTTTTCTAAAATTCTAGTTTGTCACTTTTTTTAAATTAAAATTTAACAATAGCATTTTGATGGTAAATATGACCTTGATGTCCTGTAAGCATTTTGATGGTAAATATGACCTTGATGTCCTGTAAGCATTTTGATGGTAAATATGACCTTGAGGCCCTGTAAATTACCTTTGATACAAACTCTTTTTTTAAAAAAGTTAGCATATTTTACCAATACATTCTGAACACCTTTTCTTTACTACAAAAAGTTATAAAGTTATAAAGGTTTTTACACAAAAATTTAAACAGAACTATTACAAACACTTTATCTCAGCTCTAATGAAAATATACCAGAAACCATCAAAACTGAACAGGAAGTCATAGTTAACGTGCAATGAGGACATGAGACATGTTTAAAGTATCTGAAACACAAAGATACTGTTATAACACAGTATCATGTGAAATGAAAACCGATCACTTAAAATGGCAATAAGATGAGATGAAGAAAGAGCAGGCTGAGAACAGCCTTTCAAACATGGGCAAATACGGCTTATTTTGAGAAAAGCTAGCCTAAGAAACAACACAGCCAAAAAGAAATAGCCTTTCAAGGACCCTCTCTCCCTCCTTTCAGGAGAGATGGAGGATGATGTACCACTTCTGACTACTCTTCGGTACAAATATGATTGAGATTATCAGCTGGATTTACTCAATTCATACTAAAGGCATTTATACTACTTTAAAGGCATTCTATATAAAATTCTGAGTTAAAACACTGATAGAGACTGAATCCAAGCTATGGAATAAAAAATATATATATAATAAAAGTTTAATTAGGTATGATTATGCCTAGGCCAAAACCTAATAAATAACATGTAATTCTGCCATCTCACTCAATTATTTCAAGCTGAAGAACAAGTTATACTCTTAACCTCAGATAGGAGCTAAGAAAATGTTTCCTAAGTCAAATCACTTCTCTCACTTTTTATCACTGAGTTTTACTGTAAATTAACTTCCTCCACACTATTTATATCTCATATGAGACTTGCTATAATTTTTTAAATCAGGAATTGAAATAAATATCATGCATTCTTAGGTTATCCAACCGCAATTATTCTGTTTCCGTTTTATTTAAAGATCATCAGTAAACAATTCCTGTAGCTTTTAAAGTCTGTTATTAGCTTTATAGAATTTAATGATCTTTCCTCCCATCTAGTACGTGCTGTAAATTCATGCTGCAGTGCTTAAATGTAAGAAACGGTACTTGTCGTTGTGCAGTACACAGCTTTCAATTCTCTTTTTGTTCTGCCTGCAGGCTCTCTGGGTTTCCCCGCAAGATCTAATGTAGTCCTTCTTTTCTGTGTTTGTTTCTGCAATCCCTCATCTTTTTATTTGCCACATACTGCATCAATGGGAAAGATGAAATAGATAAGTGGTTATCTTTTTGGTGAGATTATGTTCCTACATGTTTCACATACAAAAGACTTCCTCATACCAATTCTGCATCATATTGTGTTAAATTCAACTTCTTTTAGTAATAAATTGTGATTCCATGACATTCTCTTAGTCAGTTAAGACTATTAATTAAAAATCCTCACCACTGATACCATTTTATGATCACTATACTAAAAACAATACTTAGCCCTTTTTCATCCTGCCCCTTCACAGTATGGAATCCATATACCCAAAATGCACTTTTTTACACTTTTCAAAAATACTCATGTTTCCAATGGTAACCTAAAGGACTTTAAAATGTTTTTCCTAATGTTTATTTATTTTTGAGAGAGACAGAGAGAGAGAGAGAGAGCGCTGGGGAGGGGCAGAGAGGAAGACACAGAATCTGAAGTAGGCTCCAGACTCTGAGCTGTGAGCATAGGATACGACATAGGGCTCCAACTCACAAATTGTGAGATCATGACCTGAGCCAAGGTTGGACGCTTAATCAACTGAGCCACCCGGGTCCCCAACTTATAGGACTTTTAAAGAAACCTGAACCCTTGTCTACTTCTATGTGTAACAACAACAAAAGAGCAAAGCATATTGTCTGAAAGTGGCCAAAGATTTTGTCATCTTTAATTTAAATCTGTGACGTTCTTAGAAGTCAGTCATTGGGCATAATCTTTATTTCCTGGGTAGAAGCAAACTTCTGCAGGAAGAAGGTGATGACAGGGTTCCCAGCTGGATTCCTCACATGCCCATTCAATGTCTACTGCTTTTCTCTCTGATGTGAAAACATAGAGTGGAGATCTGACATATTTATTCAGGCTATTCGTGGAAAGCAAAATTCTACTACTGACAATTAAGGGAGACTTAAGACTATGTTTATTAATCAAATTTTCTGTTTCATTGCTCTACTCTCCTTTTTATTTTTAACAATAATCCTATAATTTTAGTGCCCCTCTAGGATACCCAAACTCACCTAAGGGCAAAGGTGAGAGGTGGAAAATAATCAGAGAGAGCCAGGCTAAAGCCAGTTCTCTTTACCTCTTCCATTCTCTTCAAATCATCCTATTATTATAGGTTAATTGAGGATTCCCATTTCCTAAAATCTTCCTTCCCTATCTACCTTCAAGCATCAGGAAACCACTCCTGGACATGATTTAGGGGGTGGGCCTACCGTGAGAGTAGCCAAGCCCAGCAGGGTATCCCTGAGTTTCAGGAGGGATGGAATTGATTTGTCTGGAAGCACCAATAAGCCCGACAACAGATGTGCTGTCCTGTAATTATAAATCTCCCCTCATTCCTTCTCAGGACATGCTATCAGCAAGTTACTGGAAGGATTGACTGTACATATTCCAAAGAGACAAGATGAGAAGATAATCCAAAAGGACAAGACAACAAGCAAGGCATGAATTAAGGTAGATAATCAATAAAGGCTATTGACTGACTTGATAACGTACATCTGTCTTTGTAGTATGGATGTTCTTTAAGGAAAATAAAATCAATCTAATGAAACAATGCAATGAAATCACTTATGTCACCTATGTCCACAAACAGAATTTTCTTTTTCTTCTCCTCATCTATTTCTAGTTCATGAGTGTATTCATTCATTTAGTCAAAGAAATAAATATTGAATGCCTGTTACATGCAAGGTCCCAGGCTAGTTATTAAATATGGAGTAAAAATGGGTTAAATTAGATCTTTATGAAAGTACAGTGACAGTTGTACCATGTTTTATATATATGTATGATATTATTATTATTAATACATAGAAAATTTATATGCTTTAATACAATGTATTTTTGTCTTCTTCTGGGACCTAAACAGGCCTAGTTTGTACCCTAAGGCAGACAATGAGAGGCAGAAATCCTCTGGACTAAAGCTGCCATTAGGAGAGTTCTATCCTGAGTAGACTGAAGCCAATAGCAACAAGACGGAGAATCCCAGATGTAGGCAAGAATGAAATATATGACTAGGCCAGGTATCTATGCCCCACTATGGTCTAAAGATCAAGATGTAACAGAAGAGGTCAGAGTACTGGGAATAGGTTGGTATGGATTACTACAGACCTGGGATTTAATCTTACCCTATTTACAAGCTAGTAAATTTGCCTGAAACTTTATATCAGAAATACAAGACCATTTCTTACAGCACATCAAGAGAGAAACACTACTTCATTCCTCAAAGATGTTCCCTGAAAATAATGCCCCATGGAAAAAGCAGTCATGGCTTTACATTCTTGGTACACCCAGCAAGATGTGAAGGAGTGAGAGAGTCATGAGGCATATCTCCTAACAAGTACTAGAGCATATCAGGCAAATGTGTCAGATCTAAGACATTACAAAGCAAAAGGATGCTAGAATTCTATTTATCTGCAACACTGACTAGTAGATTTGTTGATGATTTAAAGCAGTCATCTTTCAACCCAACCTGGATATTACAATTAAAACACTTAAAAAATCACACCCGAACAGGTACCTGGATGGCTCAGTTGGTTGAGTGTCTGACTCTTGATTTTTGCTCAGGTAGTGAGTGAGCACATGTGTGTGCACAGGTGTCCTCTCCCTCTCTTTCTCTCTCTCAAAAATAAATAAATAAACAATTTTAAAATCCACATCCCAGAGATTCTGATTAAATTGGTATATCATATAGCTTGCCATGAGTACTTTTTTAAAGTTTATTTATTTATTTTGAGAGAGAGAGAGAAGGGGAAGGGCAGAGACAGAGAGAATCTTAAACAGGTTCTGCACTGTCAGTACAGAGCCAATGTGGGGCTCAAGCTCATGAACAGTGAGAGCATGACCTGAGCCAAAATCAAGAGTTGGACACTTAACCAACTGAGCCCCAGGCGCCCCTCCATTATCATTTTTTAAAAAGTAACTCTAATGATAAAGTTGAGACTCCTGATTGAAATAGCCTGTGTGGCATTCGATTGTGTGTCTCCGTCTTCCCCAATGATAAGAATCATGTGCAACAATGGTTCTCAAACTTTAGCACACATTAGAATTACTTGAAGGGCTCTAAAACACAGATTCCTAGTCTCCAATCACATAGTTTCTGATTCACTAGGTATAGGGTGGGGCCTGAGAATTTGTAATTCCAATAAATTCTCTGGTGATGCTGATGCTGTAGGCCTGGAGCCATCCTTTGGGAACCACTGATTAAAAACAATGCTTCTCAAACCTGTATGAGCACCTGAGGTCATTATTAAATTCAAATTCTGATTTGAATTGAGTTTGAGGTGGGTTCCCAGAGTCTGAATTTCAAACAAGTTCCCAGATAATGCCAATGCTGTTAGTACCTGGTCCACATTATATTTTTAACTGGAACCCCAGATCCAGTTAAAAATATAAAATTCAAGGCCCTATTTGAGACCCACTGAATTAGAATCTCTAGGAAGAGTCCCGGTTTAAGTTACCAAACACCCCAGATGATTCTTTTGAAGAGGAGTAGTTAAAATCTTGAAAAGTTGAATATAAGTAAAAATACTATAATCAAACCTAAACTTTTCATTAACTTACACCTAGTTCCAGATAAACTTAATGGATTCATGTTCAACTAACAGTAACTTTTAAGCCCCAGCTGAAAGCTTGTGAAGGGTAGCAGAATATGCTGC
The DNA here is from genome assembly GCF_003009895.1 of Hyaena hyaena. Taxonomy (NCBI): domain Eukaryota; kingdom Metazoa; phylum Chordata; class Mammalia; order Carnivora; family Hyaenidae; genus Hyaena; species Hyaena hyaena. The sequence continues at coordinate 1,188,249 of NW_024081099.1, read as the reverse complement.
CCCCAAGATAGGCTGAAAATGACTGAGAAGCAGATAACTAGAAAAGCTCTCTTCCCCCCCACCCCCATTTTCCTAAAAGCAGGATATAAATTCTCTACTAGCAGACAGTAAGCTAATTACTGAAGACAACTCTAGATCCTTATCAATCCAGAGATGGCAATTCCAGAGGAATCTATACAACAAATCTAAAACTAACCCTTTCACACCCTATTAGTTTCTCCATGTATTTTCCTTCCCACAATTTGCCAAAGTCCTTTTACTTTGTCTCATCCCTTCTCTAAAAATGTATTCTCCTATTGTTAAGATGCTATAAAAGCCCAAGTTCTAAACATCCCTTTGAGTTACTCATTGTTAAGTGCTCCTCTGTGTATGTACAATGCACATGTCAATACACTTAGATTTTTTTCTCTTGTTAATCTGTCCTTTGTTAGTCTAATTCATTTTTTAAATGTCTTCATTTTATTTTGAAAGACAGAGATGGAGAGCAAGCAGGGGAGGGGCAGATTGAGAGGGAGGCACAGAATCTGAAGCAGGCTCCAGGCTCTGAGCTGTCAGCACAGAGCCCAACACAGGGCTCGAACCCACGGACTGTGAGATTATGACCTGAGCCCAAGTCGGACACTTAACCGACTGAGCCACCCAGGTGCCCCTTATTAGTCTAATTCACAGGGCTCCAGTCAGAGAACCCAGCATGGGTAAAGGAAAAGATTTTCCCCTGCCCTACATTTGGAATGAAGGAAGTTAAATTCCTTGTGTGGGGTCATTCTGGATGCGGGCCAACACAGAAGTCAGAATTTGAGCAGCTAAGATCCAGCCATAGAGAAAGTTGGTCACAAGAGAATTCTGTGGAAATCCTAAAGAAAAAAGAACCTAGATTTCAACAACCAGAGCCAACTGTAAAGGCTATTCAGAAAGATGTTCATTATAGAAACAGGAGGAGATGCTGAAAGGAATCTAGCTGACAAGCCAGACAATCCAAGGGTGGGAGAAGAAGCTGGGGAACAGACCAGGGGGAGGGGCACAAGCCGTGGTGGTACAGTTGGCATGGATTTCAGAAACAATGGCAGACCAGAAAAGCTTCCACTGAAGCTGTTTTGTGTTAGAGTTGGTTTATTTTATTTTATTCTATTTTATTTTATTTTTAAATGTTTATTTACTTTCAAGAGAGAGCTGCAGAGTGAACAGAAGAAGAGCAGGAGAAAGGGTGAGAGAGAGAATCCCAAGCTCTGCACTGTTAGCACGGAGCCCAGTGTGGAACTCAAACTTATGAACTGCGAGATCATGACCTGAGCTGAAATCAAGAGTCAGACTCTTAACCAACTGAGCCACTCAGGTACCCTGTGTTAGTGTTATTTTAAGCCTCAGAACCCCATCTGTCCCTATAAAATAATTAAGGATCTGCAAATAAATGCTTAAACACTAAATAAATTTATAAAGCAAATATTTTTTAAATATAAATCAACAATTCTAAATTATATGTTTAATATATTTCTACCGAGTTGTGTTTCTTACAACACATGTCACTGAGTCCTAATATTTTAAAGGAATAGAATGTTTGAGATAAATAAAAGTGGAGAAAAAATTATCTAAACTATATTTTTATTATTATCCTATTTTTATTATGGTCCTTTAATGTTCCCTTTTATATAATTTCTGCCACATACTTTGCTCATCACTGTTAGTAAGTAAAAAATATATATATGTTCAAGCTTTTAATCTAACATGAAGCTGAAATAAGTTTAAGGTATTTTGAAGTCAGTACATAGGAGTCAAAACATATGTCAAAACATCTCTGAAGAACTTGAGTATTAAATATATATTAAATATGCTCTACTCCCTCAAAAGGATTCATTTTTATCTTTGACATATTAAAACAACAGCAAAAAATGAGGCTCAGAAGAGGACTAAATAATGGAGAGTTATCAGTTGAAACGTGTACTTTGGAGTCCGTATTTTTAGCAAATGGCTGAAATCCATAAGTATGGAAGAAAATTTTTGCCTTTGCAGAACCTACATGAATAATTCACATACAGTGTTTCTATTATGTTTGAGAGAGCTTAATAATCAACTGCCTTCTAACCGTCTTCGGTTTCCAAGTTCCGTTCTCTGGATCTTTCCTCAAGGATCATATTCGCTTCCCAACTTCACTCATCATTTCCACACAGATGGCCCTAAATCTACATCCCCACCCAGGCTTCTTTCTGGAACTTCAGACTCACGTTCTCAGCTGCTCACTGGCCGTTATTCCCTAGATTTCCTAGATCTGAACCATAAATTCAGCTTATCCTAAACCAATTTAGAAACTTTGTTCCCCAAAGGAGATTCTTCTTTGGTTTACAGGTAATAGGAATTCCATTTTTTCATAATTTCATGTTTATAACGACTAAGTCATTTTCAACTCTTCTTTCTTCATCTCTTAAATTCTGGCAGTCATCAAGTCAAAATTTTTGCATTCTCTCTCTCCTCTGATCCTCACTTCCTCTGTTTTGTTTATGCCTTTATTATTTTTAATGGAAGCTCCATAACAGAAGAGGGAAAATATCTTCTCTTTTCCTGTCCATCCTCAGCACAGCTAACAGATTATACTTCCTTATCTGCAGCTCTCAACTGTGGCTCTAAAACCTTTAAAGGCTAATCATTGCCCATCATATTAGCATTTTCACCTGTGTATTCAAGAGCCTACTAATACACAGGCCTGGCACATATTCCCACTATTATTTCCTACTACTTTCCCTCAGGTTCCACATGTTCCAAACTCGGTTGCCTCTCTAAATAGGATCTGTTTTCTTCCTTCTCAGGCTTTCTTTCCTTCCTGCCACTTAAAAACAGCACAGCAGAGTGGAAAGACAAGCTTTGAGCTTTGGACTTGCTGCATTCAAATTCCTACTTATCAAGTGTGTAATTGTGGGCAAATTACTTAAGTTTTCAAATCCTGTTTCAAATCTGTAAAAGGTACATAATTCTCACCTCACAGCTATAGTTTTTGCTTTAAATGAGGTAATCCAGCAAAGGAACTCAATACACATTAATGTTCTCTTTTTCTTCATGTAGACGAATCGCAAACATTGTGTTCTCACTCCGTTAAGCTTTCTTCATCTTCTAACCCAGATGTGTCTCTGCCTTATTTTTTAGTAATTGGTATGAATCTTAGGGCACTAACTTTACTCTGTATTAAAATCATTTACAGAGAAAAAAATTATTTATCAAATTATGGAATCTTTGATGTCAATTATCTTTTTTTACCCATCGCAGGATTTCTGTGGCACTCCATATAGGATCTTAAATCTAGCTTAGTAAATATTTGTGCAATGGAACTGATTTGACTATTTACAGTAAAAAAAAAAAAAAAAAACAGGATGCAGGAAAAAAGCCCTTAGCTAATCCTAGGTCTATAGAGATAATCTACCAGTAAGAGAAATAAAAAATAAGGCTGCAGAATGAAGAAACTACATATTCAACTATAGACATCAAGACTATATACCTTCTGGTAGAATTCATTTCCAGTTATGGGAACACGAAACTAAACCTCAGGGCTATGTCTCCAGGAGACATAATTGCTCTGTCCCATATCTTAAAGGATCCAATGCCACTACAGGAAAGCAGACATTAAGAATTAGAAACCCAGAGAGGGTCAAGAGAGGTAATTTCACCAGATGATGCCAAAAATGACCTATGACACAAATACTGTTAACAAAATCAGCATAGACAGGAGTGGGTCTATCATGTTGGATACAGTTTCAAGCTATTTGTTGTCACTCTATAAAATATCTCTCCTCATTTTTCTCATATTTTACTATGAATACAGATTTCACATAGATGAATATGCCATGTGGTGAAAGGCCATTTTACTACCTTTATCTCAGGCTCTAAATTCTTGCAAACATGGCTTTAGTAAAGCCATTTTTATCTAAGCAACCAGAATTTCTTCACATATACTTTCAATATCTCAAAAGAGCATGGAAGTTCCTTCTTCTTTGGTATCAATTCAAGGAAAACTATTCCAATTCATTTGCCCTTTTATCTGGAGATTACTACGTTTAATCTACATTGTCAATAATGCTATTTCAAGTGATTTTAATTGACAGGCACAAAAATAAAAACAAGAAAAAGAAAAACAATATGTGTGGAGAATTTCTTAAGGTTTCTTGTATAGTTATTTAACTCTGGGAGATAAGAAAAGAAGAATAAATACCAGGAGTGTTCATAAACTCGGATTAAGGAAGTAACAACGTGGTGCTGGAGATTGCTAACCTGACTGCAAGGATGCTTTCGTTCCAACAGTTTCTAAGATTTGCTTCCCAACAAAACTAATAGTACTAGCAACCTAACTTGTAAAAAGTAGAACTTGAGAAAAATGGAATTCCTCTTCTAATGACGCAGCCATGGAGAAGACAGAGCGGCCAGGAGCAGGACTCCATGATGGATGATAGAAGCAAAAGAGGAATCACTAAAGGTGGATCAAGGCCTAGTTAGAAATCATCCCATGCAAGTCTTTATCACCGAGAGGAAACACCAAAGCCACCCCACCCTTTGGCTTTTGCTGAACAGGGATGCTTGGTAATGATGAGGCTGGAATCATTAACATGCATCCGTTATCAGCCACATCTATTCCAATAAATTAGACTTAACTCCTGAAAATATCCTGCCCTCTGACCAAAGGTGCAAATTCAGAAGAATTTGTGCTCCTTTGTTTTTCCTCCTTCTCATTGCGCTGAAATAAAAAGACTCAGTCCTTTTTCTTCTTAACAGCCTGGTGGCAAGTAGTCATTTAAATGAGTTCATGTGAGTAGGTTAGGAAAGAGTGGCATAGACTATATCTTCCTACTTTAATTGCTTTAGCTAACTCAATGGCCCTCTTTAAAAATCCTTCATAGGGGTGCCTGGGTGGCTCAGTTAGTTGAGTGTCCAACTTCAGCACAGATCGTGATCTCACAGTTCGTGAGTGAGTTCAAGCCCCGCGTCAGGCTCTGTGCTGACAGCTCAGAGCCTAGAGTCTGCTTCACATTCTGTGTCTTCTCTCTCTCTCTGCCCCTCCCCTGCTCACGCTCTGTTTCTCTTTCTCAAAAAATAAACATCTAAAAAATTTAAAAATCCTTTATAATATGCACATCATAAATGTGTTAATTCTGACTATAGCATTAATCATTTTAAGGTTTGCTCTAAACAGTTTTATTGAAAATCATTTTATGTTTTTTAAATGTTTATTTGTTTTTGAGAGGGAGTGTGAGTTGGGGGTGTGCAGAGAGACAGGGGGACACAGGATCCAAAGCAGGCTCCACACCAACAGCACAGAGCCCGATGCAGGGCTTGAAGTCACAAACCGTGAGAACTCACAAACCGCGAGATCATGACCTGAGCTGAAGTCAGATGCTAAACCTACTGATCCACCCAGGCGCCCTGAAAGTCATTTTAAATAAGGGTAATAGGAAGTTTAAAGAATCATTAATGAAAGTATCAGTTTTGTCCAGATGGCAGGTATTTGTGCCTATGATGTCAGGATTAAGTTACCACAGTGCGTGGGACAGTGCTTCACACACAATGTCACGGATCCAGTCTCCATAACTGAGAGAGAATCCATATTAAGACTGTCCTGAAGTTTAGTAAAATATGTAGCATATTCAGCTTTCCCCTAGATCAGGGCTTCAAAAGAGAAGAGAAAATGTCTGTGGCCTAAAGGAAAAGGGAAATTAGTTTTTGCAGTCCACACAGGAGACAAAAGAATGATCTTCTGTTCTGGGGCTGCTATTTTTTGCTATGCATTTAAAGTGTGTGATGTTGTAAAATCATGATTGGAATGCTTTCTATCAAAAAAATTCTCCTAAGGAAAACTACGGAAGTAAACTCCCAAGAAGTGAGAAAAGCTGAAAACCTTGAACAAGAATGTATTGAGTAGCGGCTGGTTTCAGGATTTGTCACTCTCTCTGTTCAGCAAGTGCAAATACACAAATAGGGTGCTTTTCTTTACCTGCATTAACCTCCAGGGGCTCCCATTTACCCCAGGTGAAATTCCAAGTCCTACATGTGACTTTCAGATATTTTCAGCCTTTCCTCTCAAGGCTAGCCTCTGCTTCACCTTCTACCTTCCTCCTTGCCTGCCTGTGGTATGACCACCTACCTGCTCCTGCCCCATCCGTCTCTGCTCCGGTCAGACTGAGTTCCTTTTCCTGGCCTTTGTGTTTTGTGCACACTCTTCCTTCTTTCCCTCTTTTCCACCTTCTTCACCTGGCTATATTAACCTTATCCACCATGTCTCAGTTTGAATGTCATCTTCTTGCAAAAGACTTTCTTGACCCCCCAACCCAGACTGGGAGAACCTCATTGATGTTCTCATAGTGTCCATAATTCCCTCATCACACACTATTGTAATGGTGGGTTAATTTTTCTTCGTCTGTTTTACTTGACTGCATGTTGCACAGCATCATATATAATTCAGTAGGGTCAGGGACCATGTCTGTACTGTGTAATAGCATTCTTCAAACTAGAGTAGATGTATTTCTGGGTGCACGCAAAATGTTTCCAAGAAGTACACAGATAAAAGTAGTCTTAAGGGACTAAGATACCAGAACTTCCAATTCCACGTCTCCTTTCCCAAAACAGATCTGCCTGAAAATCTGCCTAAGATCAAGGCATAAATGCCAGTCCTCATTTCTCACTCCCTTTTCAAAATTACCCTTTTCTCACTTCATGAAAGAAAAGCCTACCTCTCACAGATGCCAAATCTTAATATGGAGAGTTTCATAGGATATAAAAACCATCAGGAAGGCAAACTCTTCAGAGCAAAAATTTAATATTAGTGTTAGTACAGCCTCCTTTAATTGAATCACCATCAACTCACAGCATGACTTAAAAAAATTTTTTTTAATGTTTTATTTATTTTTGGGAGAGAGAGAGAGAGAGAGACAGCATGAGCAGGAGAGGGACAGAACGAGAGGGAGACACAGAATCTGAAGACAGCCTCCAGGCTCTGAGCTAGTTATCAGCACAGAGCCCGATGCGGGGCTCAAACCCACAAACCGCGAGATCATGACCTGAGCTAAAGCCGGACACTTAACCGACTGAGCCACCCAGGCACTCCAAAGCATGACTTTAGAGTTTTTCCTATTTTTTAGATATTTCTGTGAATGTAAAATGTGCTATTTGGCTAAAATATCTGAATTCAGATTTATTCTGGGAGTGACACAGTTACAGTGATAATCATTTTTATTCTACTGAGAACTATTTTCTTCCCCCCCACATTTACTGAGATATAATTGACAAATAAAAATTTTACATATTTAGGGCATACAATGTAATGATTTCATATATGTATACATTGTAAAGAATCACCACCATCAATTTAACACATTCATCAGCTGACAGTTACTGTGTGTGTGTGTGGTTAAGAATGCAAAATTCTCTCTTAGCAAATTTCAAATAGACAATATAATGTTATTAACTATAATCACCAGGCTGTAAATTTGATCCCCAGAACTTATTCATCTTATAACTGAAAACGGTACCTGTTGACCAACATCTCCTCAAAGCCCTGGCAACCAGTGTTCTGTTCTCAAGCTAAGTTGAACTTTTTTAGATTCCACATATAAATTAGATCATATGGTATCTGTTTTTCTGTATCTGGCTTATTTCACTTGGCATAATGTCCTCCAAGTGCATCCATATTGTTGCTAATGGCAGGATTTCCTTCATTTTATGGATGAATAATATTCCACTGTGTATATGTACTTTTCTTCATCCATTATCCATTCATCAGTGGACACTTAGGTTGTTTCCATATATTGGCTATTGTGAACAATGCTGCAATGAACGATGAGGGTGTAGCTATCTTTTAGATGTGCTGATTTCATTTCTTTTGCATACATACCCAGAAGTGGACCTGCTAAATCAAGTGGTAGTTCTATCTTTCATTTTTTGAGAAACTGCCATGCTATTTTCCATAATGGCTGCACCCATTTGCCAACCTTTTTCTAGGAATTCATACTTTCAAAAGAGAGTTCTGTAAAAGTGAAGCAGTAGAATCTTTGGAGAGAAATACTGAAGAAGGAAAGATCATGTCCAAGTTATAAACTCATCTATACATGACCCTACACAAAGATTCATCTCTGGCTCTCAAACTATTCATTTGCCTATTCATGTCACATAAGATACTTGTCATGAGCATGTATATTAACACATTTATTTGACCATACTCTTTTTTTTTTAATGAGTAAATCTGATGTCGATGATTGACTTGACACTTTCATTTTTTATTTTTTTAAAGTTTATTTATTTGTAGAGTGGGAGAGTGCAATGAATGGGATAGAGGCAGAGAAAGAGAGGAGACAGAGAATCACAATCAGTCTCCGTGCTCCCAGCACAGAGCCTGATGTGGGTCTCCAACCCACAAACCATGAGATCATGACCTGAGCTGAAACCAAGAGTTGAATGCTTAACGGACTGAGCCACCCAGACACCCTGACTTGATGTTTCCAATGAACTGAATGAACTAATTGGAACTCCCCGCTATTAAGTAGTGGGGGTGGGATGGAGTGGAATACATACACACATACACTATTATAACTGCATACAAACATTTTAAATTAACACACTCTATTATTAAAGTTGTATTGAAATTGGCAACACATCCATTTTTCTAACGATTTCTGTTAAAAACCAAAATATGGTATGTCTAAGAGAAGGAGTAATATCCATGATTAACTGTCATTTGTTAATTCTTCAAAAGATCCTCTTACTGTATTTCCAAAATATTGAGAAAATAAATGACTCTAAGATCAAGTAACAAATCTGTTTGCAAATTCAAATTGCTTTTCAACAAAATTGGAAGAGGACTTGATTGTTAGCTGACAGACAGTTGATAATAGCATTTGACAATAGGAACATATATAATGGATATTTTTAAGTGTGTAGCTCTTATCATTATTGTTTCCATTCTCACCTACTTTTATGGGAACAAGTTTTTTCTAGCACTCACATCTATATCAGTCATTCTCAAAATGAAGTCCAAAAACACCTACAAGTCCTTGAGATTCTTTCAGGTGTCCATCAAATCCTCCTTTTTTCAGCTACACATTTGTATGCAGCCAGATTTTCTTCACGGGTTTCAATAAAAACAACATACTGCAAAAGATTAAATGCCTAAGTAGATATGAGAACCCAGTTGCCTTTTTATTTTTTAATTCTTTTATTTTTAAATGCTAATTTATTTATTTTGAGAGAGAGAACATGCACATGCATGCAAATACAAGTGGGGGAGGGGCAGAGGGAGAGAAACAGAGAGAGAGATAGAGAGAGAGAATCCCAAGAAGGCTCCACACCATAGCATAGAGCCCAACACAGGGCTTGATCTCACCCAACTGTGAGTCATGATCTGAGACAAAATCAAGAGTTGGATGCTTAACTGAATAAGCAACCCAGGCACCCACCTCCAGTTGCCTTTGTAAAGGAAGGCATCAGATTTGCAAACACAAAAAACAATGCCAATATTCTCACTATTTTATGTCCTTAAAAATGTAACTTACAATTATATGTAATGGGTTTATGACTTTTATTTTTTAATTAGTAAATAAATGTTTTATTCTCAATTTTAATTTCTAATGCAGTAAATATTGATAAAACCGACATAAACAAAAGCTCTTTGGGGTCCTTAATAATTTTTTTTTTTTTTAGCAAAGCAACATGCTTCTTTACTTCCCTGCCTTTCCTCCTAGTCTTCCTGCAGGATGGTGATGGGTTAGGAGGCTTCCCTCTGACTTGGGCCCTTAGGAATTCCTGGGGTGGGAAAGTTAGGTAGGTAGAGGACTGCCACCTCGGCTTTCTTCTTACAAGCTGGGAAATCACAAGCTCTCCCTGCCCCCCAGTCCTAGCTAATGGTGGTGTTTTTAAAAATTCTAAGTGGCCTTAAAAAGATAAAGCGGGGGGGGGGGAGGGGGGCGGGGGGGAGAGGAGCACCTGGGTAACTCAGTCGGTTAAGCAACCGACTTCAGCTCAGGTCATGATCTTGTGGTTTGTGGGTTCGAGCCCCACATTAGGCTCTGTGTTGACAGCTCAGAGCCTGAAGCCTGTTTCAGATTTGTGTCTCCCTTTCTTCTCCCCCTCCTCTGCTCTTGCTCTCTCTGTTTCTCAAAAAATGAATAAATGTTAAAAAGTTTAAAAAAGAGAGAAAGGAAGGAGAAGATATGAGGGGGAAATCAGAGGGCTGCCCTGTTTGGGGAAGGGGCTCTTGAGAAAACGGTTCAAGCCAAAGCTCAGTTTTAGGTGTGGGGGGTCCCTCCTGGTTCCTGGGGCAGGCAGGTGGCTGGGGAAGAGATTCAGAGAGTGAAGGTAACCAGCAGGTCCTTCTGCTGCCTCTGCCATCATTGCCCATGAGGCTTTAATGATTTTTAAGAGCTTAGGGGCGCCCGGGGGGGCTCAGTCGGTTAAGCGTCCAACTTCAGCTCAGGTCATGATCTCGGATTTTGTGAATTCAAGCCCCAAATCAGACTCTGTGCTGACAGCTCAGAGCCTGGAGTCTGCTTCAAGTTCTCTTTCTCCCTCTCTCTCTCCCTCCCTTGCTAATGCTCTCTCTTTCAAAAATAAATAAACATTAAATTTTTTTAAAATAATTTTTTAGAGTGTAAAAAGATCCTAAGTTCAACAAGTTTGAAAAATGCTGATCTATATAAGAATAAACTGATGCTTATACCAGCCTCAATAAAGCAATATATAATATTTATCATTAATAATTTAACAATTTAAAAAATACCCAAATCTATATATTTGTTAAGAAATCCATTTCCAAGAAAGTTTTTCTATGTTTAATAATTTATCAAAATGTGTCATATAATTATTTTGCACTAATCAATTGTGTAAAAACAATAATTGTAATACAACATAATCCAGAACAGGAACATTAACATTTGAAGCCTATTTTTAATACACACATTTTTTTGGAGTAAAGTATAATAGGCTGATAAATAAAATATTTTCAAGCAAAAACATACATTACATTAGGATAAAATTATGTGGAGTAAATGGAACAAAATTATGTGTTTCAGGAGAAACGAAACAATGGAAAAACTGTGATAGTTAAACAAGAGCTTGTCAGATTTGAAAACACTGCAGTACATCATTGCATTTCCAGAATCTAAAACATTATGTGTTTATTATTCCATGAATGAGAGATATCCTTTTGCCCCTGACTCAAAATGAGAAACAAAACAGTGTAAGAAGCAGAAAAGCACTAACCACCATGTGCTTCAGTCTAGCTAAACAGAACAACATGTGTTAGAACCAAAAATATAACTGAACCAAAGAGGACTTCATACCATAGAGAGTTCCAGGTGACACTGGAAAACTAGGTCTAAAATGAACTCAAGTCCAAACGAAGAACTGTAGAGATAAATCACATAAAACATTTATAAGTGTGCCTCGTGAATGGCAAGTCTTCATAAATATTAGCCATCCTTATTTATGATTTTATCACATCATTATCGTTACCAATGGCGTTAGCCTATTTGGACTTCACATAAGAATTCTCAGCAACTGGGGAACTTCCAAAAAATGTTTTTGGTCTTCAGTCTTTTTTTTTTTTTTAAGTTTTTATTTGTTTATCTTGAGAGCAGGGAGGGAGAGAGATGATCCCAATCCCTCTGTTAGCACAGGGCCCAATATGGGGCTCAAACCCACAAAACGTGAGATAATGACCCAAGCCGAAATCAAGAATCCACACTTAACCAAATGAATCACTCAGGCACCCATGGGCTTCAGTCTTTAAGTGAACTTCCCCCACGTCACTTAATTGCCCCTACTTGACTCGATCGACACTCACTCCTGTTTCTATTTTGAAAATTCTTGTCAGTATGTAATTCTTACATAATTATATTTTCTTTTTCATAAGCTAACTACTCTACTGCCCCATAATTTCACCTTCAGACCATCACTCTTCTTATTCTTCATATTTTCTCTGAGTAATGTTTTCAACATCATTTCCAAATCTCTCTTTCCAGCTTTAACCTGCCCTCAAACTGTGAACCACATGTCCATTAAGAGATGATTTGGGTGCTCCTAATGGACAAAATGCATTCTGCATTTTGCTCCCACCCCTGAATTTTCTTACTTTCTCTTAGCTCTTTTAACTAGTAGCACAGGCATTTTACCAAATGGCATTGGCACTTTTGGCATATCCATTGTTTCTCCTCTTTTCTCAGCATTATTTCCTCTTACCACGAGGTTCTTCTCATTTTACTTCTAAAATGTTTATTAATTCAGTACCTTCCCTCTGAAACCCTTCTGCATCTATTACTCTTGAGAGATCAGGCTCCATGATCTCTCACAACTATATATCATAATGGCTTGTTAACTGGCCCCTCCAACCATAATCCACCCTCCTCAAATCTACATACACTCTCTGACCATGTCTGTCTCCCTAAATATCATTCAGTGGCTTCTCATCTAGCAAAGGATCAAATAAAAGCCCTTTAACACACACACTAGGACCTCCATTTCTTCACCTCTTTCTCTTCTAACATAATGCACCATGTTATGCTCCAAAAAGACAAAACTGCATGCAGTTTTGTAAACCTAACAAGCTTTACTTTGCTTGATCCTTTGCCTGAAATGTTCTGTCCACACTTTTTATCTTAGATAATTTGTATTCATTTATGTCAAGAAGTCTTCACTGACCTCATCAGTCTAAAGAATAAAGGTCTTGATGTACAGTTCTAAAGTGTCTGTATAATATCTATATTTACGTATACATATCTGTAGATCTTCCACTAGACTATGATCCCATTAGGACATGAATGGTGTCTTACACATCTGTTTGTTCCCAGAACCTTATCACACTGCTTCAACTATAGTCACTGAATAATCAATGTTGAACTAAAGTTTTTGGATAATAGCACACAATTCAGGGCCATACTTGGTTAAACAAACAAAATGAAATGATTGCTCCTAGGGAAAGCTAAAATATGTTTTACATGAAGCTTCAGTAAGAACCTAAAAGGGAAACACGAGAAGTAAAGAAGGAAAGTGCGAAGGCTTTATAAAGTAAGTTTGATAATCCTAAAATAATTCAAATCTAGTTATAGATTGTCTAGACACATTAATCTTTTCTATTTCAACTCTATCAAGTTTCATTGCTAGTTTCAGATTCCCTACACAGAAAAACTAAATTATCTGGAGGTTTAGAACATGCCATGCTCTTTCCTATCTCTATAACTTTACCCATACCGCTATTCATTGCATAAAATAACTTTCCTACTTTCCTTCACCATGTTAACTCAGACATCTTCAGTCTCAGCTGATTTGTTTGTCTAAGGAAAGACATCACAATGGTTAAGTGCAAAAAGCATTTCACAAAGCAATATGTATAGTTTGATTGTCTCAAGACACATTTTTCTCTGTACATTCAATCCAAATGTGTATAATTTTACACAAAAACATTCAAGGAAGAATATAATATCAACCTCTAAGGATAGAAGTATTGATTCAGGAAATCTTTACCTCACCTTAATAATATCTGGAAAGGGTTCCTATTTCCCTTCTGGGAAGTCTGATGGGCTTGTTCCTATTGGATTAGGTGCTCCTCCTTCCTGCTCCACAGCATCCTGTGCAAACTCTAATGCATAGCAGCATCCCAAGGAGTTTTGTAGTATGTTGTTTGAATATGTGCCCCACTAGATACAAGCTTTTTGAAAGTGAAATTTATTGCTATACTCGAATTGAACACAGTACCTGATGTATTTTGTATATCTATTTTAGAAATTCAACAATATGAACAATTGAATTGAAATCCCCATGACTGTAAGCCCTGATATTCACCTCCCTCCCACCAACCAGGAATAGGAGTAGTCAGTTTGGTGAGGTAAAAGCTCAAAGCTTTGGAATTTAGTTTTTAAATATATATCCTGAGATAAAATACTGTCTATATTCAGTCAAATTTGCAAACAGCTTCCCTAAATCCAGGAGACTGGCTCTTATATCCTCATCAAAAATAAACAATCCATTGAAAATAGGTAATCAATTACTTGTACATGAATGTTCATAGCAATACTGTTCACAATATCCAAAAGATGAACATGACCCAAATGTGGATACATGGATATACAAACTGTGGTATGTACATACAATGGAATATTATTCAGCCATGAAAAGAAAATGAAGTACTGATACATGCTACAACATAGATGAGCTTCAAATACATTACTGTAAATGAAAGAAGCCAGACACAGAAGGGCACACATTGTATGGCTCCATTTATATAAAATAGCTAGATTAAATAAATCCATAAAAACAGAGAGTAGATGGCTGGTTGCCAGGATATGGGGCAGGGGTGGATGAAAAGCAACTGCCTGGGGTGCCTGGGTGGCTCAGTTGGTTAAGCATCTGACTTCAGCTTAGGTCATGGCTTTCTGTTTGTGGGTTTGAGCCCCAGGTCACGTCCTGTGCTGACAGCTCAGACCCTAGAGCCTGATTCAGATTCTGCTTCCCTTTCTCTCTGCCCCTCCCCCACTCATATTCTGTCTCTTGCTCTCTTTCTTTCTCTAAGAAATAAACATTTTAAAAAAACCTGCTTAAAGTATCCAGGGTTTACTTTTGGCATGACAAAAATGTTTCAAAACTAAACAGAGGTGGTGGTTGCATACCATCATGAAGGTATGAGTTGTCACTGAATTGTTCACTTTAACAGGGTCAATTTTATGTTATGTGAATTTCACCTCAATTAAAAAAAAGTATTTATGACTTAGAAGTAATACAGAAGTAGTTACATAGGAGTTCATTTTATAAATATTTCTCATCAGAAACCAAGCTTTAAAAGAGGATAAAAATTACCATGTGATAAAAATCTTATTCATTTATGGAAAGCTAAATTTCCATGACCGTAGTCTATTTCTTTGAAGTTTTAAAGGTTCAGCAGACATGACAAAACTAAAGAACAGAACTATTGGGAGACAAAGTCTGAATCAATTAATTTTTGGTATGCCCTAACTAAAAAACAGATTAGATGAATTTGCAAGGTTCATTTTTCCACAGCTCTTACATTTATTTTTAAAAGCTAAGCTTAGCTGAGCTCTTTCTCAGGATAATCAAAATAATTCTTTTGTCATTATCAAATAATCTATCTCAATATGTGCCATAAATCTGAAACTGAAAAAATAGATGACGCAAGAATATGAAATTTAGATTCTCTGAGAATGATGTAATCAAATTTATTTGGATTTGGCTCTTAATGTTATCCCAGATGGCACCGCCTTTGCTGTCACTTCCATGAGAAAATAGAAATGATTTTCCATTTTGAAAAATTTAAGGATATTAGTACCAAATAACAATAATACTTGTTAATAATACTAGATGGCATCTCAGCACCATGGAATAATAAATGCGACTCTTTACTTAGATGCTTAACTTATGGTGACAATTTCTTAGGCTTAATAGAAAGTTGCACAAATGCACCATACACAGTAAGACGATATTGAAGTGTATGATATCATTTCTAGAAAAACTATTAATATCCCAAAAGAAATGGTCTAACTTATAGTTTCAGTTAAGCCAGCTCAACAAATGCTGACCTTCTGTTATATGCTGAACATTGAATAGGAGATAAAAACATAACAAAAGCAGAACTACTACCTTTAGGAAATGTATAATCCAAAGAGAGCCACAGAATCCAAACAAGTTGTAACTAGGTAGCTTTACATATAGTAAAGTATGGACACATTACAAAGGTAGTACAAAGAAGGCAGTAATGAATTCAGTTTGGAGAAACTGGAGGGAGTAGTATGTGAACTGGCCTTTGTAGGATGAATAGGAGCTCAATGGATGGGGAAAGTGTTTCAAATGGTCTGGACCTAGAAAACAACCTTGTCATCTTCAGAGAAGTACAAACAATGTAATACTGAAAGAAAAGGAAAAAGAGGAGGGTATAGATAGGGAGAAAGAAGAAAAAAGGGGGAGGGGAAAGAGCACCAAAAAAAAAAAAAAAGAAAAGAAAAGAAAAGGAAGAAGTTAAAATGTAAGAAATAGAAAGAAATGTTGCTGGAGAAGTAGTCTGGGACCAGATTAGGAAGGATTTTGTTGAGCTGAACCTGCTCTTAAACATCAGGGAGTCACTGAGGGAACTCATCTGGAGAATGACATAGTCAGATTTGATATTTGGAAAGGTCACTCTGGTAACAACATAGAGAAAAAATTTCCAGGGGCAAGTCTGAAATCAGGAAGATCAAATAGCAACCTATTTTAATAGTTCAGGCTTTAAGTGAACAGTGCTTGCACTAACACAAGGCCACTGGTGCTGCTGCAGAGAAGACAGACTTGACATATGACATGAGTGACTACCTTGGTATTGAAAGTGAGAGAACAGAGGAATCACTCGATAACTTAGAATGTGCTGGACTTTGGACTGCATGTCAGTAATGCAGACAGAGAAAAGAAAAGTGAAACATTTTCAGAGTGGAGAAGCGGGGGCCACATTGCTCAGCTCTGGGCATGTTGACTGAGGGACTTAGAAGAGCTCCAGCTAAAGATACCTATTTAGGGTTATCTGTTTTTAAATTATACTTAGAGACAGATGACATTGTTGAGGGAGAGAATATAATGAGAAGAGAAGTAATAACCCTGGAGAAAACCGAAGTTAATCATATTTCAAGTAAGGGGTGCTCTAAAGAAGATGTCACAGGAACAGGAAGAAATCCAAATTATGTTTTCATGGAAGTCAAGGGATAAAGTAGTTTAAAGGTGGAAATAATCACCACTGTTAAGTGGCACAGAAAAACTGAGTAAAACAGTGACTGAAAAATGTTCATTGGATTTGGCAATTGAGGCGAAAAGTAATATAGTGGTAATTTCAGTGGAATTGGGAAGCTGGAATTCAGATTCAATGGAGGGCAATAAAACTAAGGTTTTTTTATTTTATATTGTTATGTATTTATTATTTTATTTATTTTATTGTATTAAATTTATTTTATTTTAAAAAGGTATAATTTCAGGAAGATGGTAGAGGAAGACAGAAATAAAAAAGGCATTAGCCAGGGAAAGAAAAGCTTCAAAGAGTATTATAGGCTTCTTTTAATGTCAGTTCATAGTCTTTCTTTAAGAAAATAGAATTACTAGCAGTTTGGCTTCCAAAATTTTCCTGGTAGTAGAAAATTCACTACTAAAATTTTTGAAATAATTTGAAACAGAAATTTTAAAATTTTAGGAAATCCTTAGCAGCACAGAAACAACTTTCTGAGAACATGGCACCATTATAACCTCAGAGAGTGGTACGAAGAGCAAAGGAATGTCTTTCAGAGGTGCTGCATATGAAGAAGTTATTGACACTGTGGAAGCAGTAATGCATGGTAGTTAAGAATGGTTCTGGCTGATGGGGGAGGGGGAAAGGGGCAGGGGTTTGATGGGCACTTGGGTTGAGCACTGGGTGTTATATGGAAACCAACCTGACAATAAACTATGAAAGGAAAAAAAATAAAATCTTGAAAGAGTAAAAATAAATAAATAATCCCAAAATATAAAAAGAATAAAGTCTAATCATGATTATCAGTTTAAAAAAAAATGGTTCTGGAATCCACCTATCTGGGTTCAAGTGCCATCACTTACATTGTCATTAGTCTCTGTTTTCTCACCTGTGAAATGGAGACAATAACTCAATTTACATAATGAAGTTCTGTCAGAAGTAAAAGAGATAACATTTCTCTGGCATTAAGTGATAACATTGACAATGCTGCTTTGGTATACTTTCTTAATGAAGATGATGATGTTGATTACACTGAGTTTGTAAAGATAATATATAAAGCTATGAAACTGGATGAGACCAGTTTGAAGGCAGTGAGTATAGACAGAAAAGAGGTTTAAAGACTTTCCCAAGGCTATACGATGTTGAGAAAGAACCAGCGCAGGAGACTAAATTGGAGCAGCCGGTGAGGTAGAAGGAAAACTAAGAGAGCAGAGTCATAGAGAAAATGGAAAGAAAGTGTTTCAGGGAATGATCAATTGAGCCAAATGATACTAATAAATCAAGTAAAATGAAAACTGAGAATTGATCACTAGATGTAACAGGAAAAAATAAATGGAAATCTTTGATGACCTTGACAAGAGAGGATTGACAAGGTGGATGGACACTGTTTGTGTCCCTATGTTAACTTGTATGTGAGACCTTGATCGCTTATGTGCAAGTCACTGAAGAGGGCAGATGTTTGTCCCTTACTGGGTATGATCCAAATAAAGAACATATGTTGTTGAAGTTTGCTGGATCCTTCTGAGAAAGAAGTCTATATACTCTTCTCAGAGAGCTAATGGAAAGACACACTTTCTGCCACTGGATGTGACCATGAAGATCGTTATCCCTGGGGACTGTTCACAGATATCTTACAATCTTGAGAAGAAACTGTTTTGCCATAGAAGGAATAGAACTAAGTTGAAACTAGTCACTGTTGACATAATTGCTTTCCAGTTATCCAAAGTTCGATATACCTCTACTTATTTTCACCAAATTCTCTTTGGCTCAAGATAGTTACACTAGCAAATAAATACCATTTTTTATGTAAGCCTTATTATATTTTTCTGCTAGTTGCAAAAGAAATATTCTTAACTGATAGTTCAATTTATCAAGGCTGAAATTGCATGACCTGGTTGATGGGAAGAACAGTGGATACTAGAAGTTTGGACAGTCAGTAAAAATAATTCTTATCACAATCTATATATGAACAAATCCTGAACTTCATTTCTACTTCCCCATTTTAAAGACATTCTACTGATTTATAAAATTAATTTTTAAAATTCTGTTTTAAGAGAATTCTGGGACAATCAAATGTGAATGTCTTATTTCCTATCCATTTCTAGGTTAAATGTATTTGTCTACCTTGACTGCTGCCAAGCAGCAGTTGGCGGTAGTGAGCCATTGAGTGTAAGTTAGATTTTGAGTTGTGAAATGACCTTGGCAGAGGAGAAAATGTGGGGCCTCTTCCAACATGGGCAGGCCTGAGTTTGAAAGCCAACCTCAGAGACTCTCAAGATGAAGTTTGTACTTGATGAACATTGGGGATAGCCTCAAAGTTCTGTGATCCCAAGCATCCGAGGATGGCATGGTATTTTGTGGGGGGAGGGTTCTTAGTCTGATCCCTATGAAGCTCAAGGATTGTACCTTACAGGATGAGACTTTCCTCTTTCTGAGGGTAGGAAGGTGTGAGTAGAAAAAGGGGCAGTAAAATTCTCTGCTGTCTAGATAGTCTGGCTGTCTACTTTCTACACAATTTCCCAGGGAGTTAGGCAGGTGATGCTTTGGTTCCCATCATTCATGGAACCTTCAATACTTATACCCAGGTCTACATCAAGTAATATAACAACCTGTTAGAATAACAAAATAATAACCTGAAAGATCGAAGAATATAGGTACCCAGTGAAACAGAGCTGCTGGGGAGACTTAGGACAAGTTGGACCAAAACAGTTGAAAAGCACGTTAGTAGACCACACACACACATACATACACACATACACACACACACGCGCGCACACACACATACACACACACACACACACAATCTAAATATATATTGAAGTCTAAATAGATATTGGTAGGCTGTCTGGGAATGTGTTTTTTAAAGTACTAAAGAAGAATTCTTGAAATGAAAGTTGAATCATTTTAAAAGAAAAGTATTTACTTATCTCACCAAAACCAAGAAGTTGGGGAGAGTGGCAGGGTAGGATTAGGGTGGGGAAAGTGGGTAATAAAAACATTCCAAACATTTCATCTGGTGGGATGAAAGAGAAAAGAATCAAGTCAAAGTATGCTAAAGTGAGTGTGATGATAATTAGGAGGGAAGCCTCTTTGGGGAAAAAAACCTGGTATTCCCTTTCACAATTATATGTACATCAAATCATCACATTGTACATTTTAAATATATCACAGTTTTATTTGTCAGTTATACGTCAATAAAACTGAAAAAAAATGGAAGTAAGCATGAGGAACAAGAGGGAGAGAAAACAAGAGTCTAGTGAAGTTTTTAGTTTCTTCATTTCTCTGTGCCTCTTTGACTTCCATCTTCTTGTGAGTCAATATAGTTTCTTTAAATTCGCGTTAGAAAAATGCATCTTGTTTTTTAATGTAGCAGAGAAATATGTGTCTGGCTTTGAGCAGTAGAAGAAGGGTCCATAAAGTCAAGTGAAAGGGAATGGGATGAATACTAACTTGAATAAACCAGAGAAATAAGAATACATTTAAAATAACATTAAAATAAGAGAAAAAATAAGGAAAATAATCAAATAAGTCAATGTACTCAGTGTCATTGGACTGTCCACTTCCATTAAAAGAGTCAGTCATTTTGGATTAAAAAAGAAGAAAAAATTAGAGAAAATTATTTAAAATAAATAATTAGAAAACTGGAAATAAAGACATAGGCAAGAAAATACCAGGTAAATTCAAGCAAAAGTGAAAGAGGAATAGCAATGTTAATATCAGACAATACAGAACTTAAGGTTTTGTCTTAAACTGGATAAGCAGGGAAAAGCACTGAGCTAGATAAGAAGGGAAGTCATATTACCATAAAAGATACAATAGAATGTACTGTATGACTGCACCAGTCAACATAGGTTCTAAACCATATAATGTTCATAAGGAACTCTTATAATGGAAGGGGAACCTGACTAAAAATCCATTTATAGTGTGAAATTTAAATACATCTCTTAACAAATCAGAGACCTAGTAGAAAAAAAATGGAGAAACTGAAAAGTATAACTAACAATTAATACGTAGATTATATATCTTAAATAGAGAATCTAATAGCCCTCCACACATTACCTCAACATAATCTTATTACTAGGAGAAATGAGCATGTAGCAATGGCCTAGCTACCTCTCTCCAGGAGCCCAAAGCAGAAGGAGAAGGAGAACAGAAAGGAAAAGAGGCAACAAGGGGAAAGTAGGAAAAGGAGGACAAGGAGGCGAGGAGAAAAAAAAGAACAGAGGGTAGAGAATATGAAGGAGATGGAGACAGAGGATCTTGGGAAAGGGAAAAGAAAAGGGGGAGGGAGAGGGGGAGACCAGGCGTTGAAATTCTGTCCCTACCTCTCTAAGTCCTCTGTGTAATGAGCATTGAAATGAATGAATGTGTTTTTAGTGTTTTAGAATAGTATTTATCATTAAGACAATTTTTCCTGCTTATTTACTGCATGAAAAACAAAGAGCACACCAAAGTGATATGCACAATGGTACTTTATTTAGATTTTTTTGGTTCTGCACAGTCATTAAATTCTTTTCCTGGAAAAGCTATTATTAACAGTGCTAATTGTAGTTCAGTGCCACAGCTCTCAATGGCTTGTCATGTTTAGAAGGGTGTTTTTCAGTAAGCTTCTGAAAGCCCTAATTAATGGAAAAGACCAGACTCTCACTGCTTCTTCTATACATGCTTGAAGTACAAAAGATGCTTGATGAAACCATACTATCAGATGATCAAAACGGACTTTTTCTAATCAAACAAATGTGGTTTACACAACCGCAAATCCAAGTAAGACAATAAATAGGCTAAAATATTTATTATCTCTAAGAACATTATTCAATGCTGTCATCAGAATACCTAAATTCCTTTTTGCTCTCTCATCAAAAAGAAATAAATAGCATTGGATATTACACTATTTACATTCTATTTAATTATGTAAGTTCTTTCAAAAATTCTATCATGAAATTTCTCAAATATTTGTTAAGTCAAAAAAATTTCACAGGAAAAACTTATATACTCACCACCTTGATTCTAACATTAATATTTTACTACCTTGTTGCATTCCATATCTGTCCATACCTCTATTCATCCATTAATTCATCTTCCACTTTTTTTTAATGCACTTCAAAGTAAATTGAAACATCAGCCTACTTTTCCCTAAGTACTACAGCAAACACTTGTGATTTGTTTTCTGATCTGGACAAGATACGTTCTCCACTGCAGTAAACAGTAAGATGCAGGGCACGTATATTTGGTGTAGGAGCTAAGATCCTGGATATACAACTAAAATAATAAACAAAAAAATGGCTAAATAACATCTTGAAATTCTATGGAAAAATGAAAGCTACAGAGATTATTTCTAAGAGGAAAGATAATAAATACATTTTTCTTCAAGTTCTGCTTCTAAACCTGTCACAGACTCCTCTAAACACAAGCCAAATCTCCTGCTTTGTCAATAAGGAAAAATAATAAGAATCCTGTTACTTATGCAATAGAGAAGATTATAAAGAAGAAACAAAGAGCATCTGAAACCCATAATTGTTAATATTTTAGTGACTATCCTTGCCCAAACATTACCACTGATTTACTCATTCATTCAGCAAATAATTTTGAGTGCCTACTGTGTGTCATGTGACACAGAGACTATGTCCTCAAGATGCTGATATTCTAGTCATATGTCAGGTGCTAACATCTGCTGTGAAGGAAAATAAAGAAGGGTATTAGTGTCAGACAGTAAAGATGTTATTCTGGGTAAGGGTCATCAGGAAAATCCTTTTTAATGAAGCAACATTTAAGCAGAAGCATGGAGGTGAGGGCAGGAAGATGGAGACCTCTGGGCAAAGGGGGCCGCAAGTCCTAAAGCTGTGAGGTGAGATGGCGTTCAGGACGTCTGAGACACGCTGAGGGCCAATATGGCTGGAGTGTCCTGAGGGAAAGAGAATGACATGAGGTTAGAGAAGTTACAGGGGCCAGATGCTACTCTGAGTGAGATGGAAAACCTCAGGAGAGTACTGGTAACAGGAGGATCATGATCTCATTTAACTTTCCAAAGAACCACTCTGGCTGCTGCGTGATGATGTACTATGAAAAGCAAAGCGTGGAAGAGGAAATCAGAAAGAAGATTCTGGAAGGAATCCAGGTGAGAGCTGATGGTGCCTGGACTTGGGTGGGAGCTCTGGGAGTAGCATATACACATACATGTACAGCCATAGACTTCAATAATTTTACATGAATGGGACCATGTACATGCTAAATTGTGTTGTTCAAACTTTTTTCATATACTCCTTTTTCTTTTATTTTCCCATTACTCAGTCTTCCAACCCACACCCCAATACTCCTCCCTTCCAGTAACTAAAGTAGGAAGCCACCCATTTATGCAATCTTTCACATTTCTCTTCATTTTCATAAATCATACATGTAATTTATGTATGTTTTTAATGTCTTGCTTTACAAAAATTGAATATTATCTTATTTTGTTGTGTGTGAATTGCTAGCATTTTTGCTCACCTTTCTATTTGGTTATTCATTTTTTTCTTACTTTGTAGGTACATTATAGGTATTGACTTTGTGTTCTGTTTCTCAGTTTATCATATATTTTCTGACTTTATTCATGGTTTTATGGTACTCTGCCATTCTAAAAATACTTCACATAATCAATAATGCCTATCCTACAGCTTTGGGGTTTCCTGGTTTTCTTTAAATCATCTTCCCTTAGCCATACATATATTCCAAATTCTCTTCTAAAATTTACTTTTTGATAATTATACTGTGAAATACAAGTCCAATTAATATCTGATTTAATTCCTTGTACAAACTTCATTTTTAAATACCAGAACTTGGGTTGTTGTTGTTTCTAAATTATCATGCTATTCCAGAAAGTGTGGATCTCTCCTTTATTACAGTTATTCGTATTCACGGCTCTTTAGCAAAATGCAAGTCCTTTGAGGACAGATTCTTGTCACTTATCATTATGTCCCTGTGCTGTTCCTGAGCTTGTTTGGCCTCAGTTCCATTTCTCATGCCTACCCCTTCCCACCCCCGGAGACACTGGGAGAATAAGGTTGAGGCCTGCTGCCTACATTTCCCTTGCTCCCTCATCTATTGTCTCCAGTTGGGTTCCATTAATAGGAGACACTAGGCTGAAAGGTGGGAGGAAGGGAGAAGCCAGGGCATTTCTCCTCCTTCTCGGAGTCAGCCAGCATCTGACTCTCCTCTACGATCCCAGTTCCATAACCCTGGCCCCCAAGCTCCTATATGATCATCTCCCTCTGGAACCCTAGAAGGCAGTGGCTTCCTAGAGTTGACAATCTCTGTTAGCCTCACTATCCCTTCTGGCTTTTCAGCATTCCCGTCATCTAGGTAAACCAATTGCCTCCTTTAAATTTCCTATATTTTCTTGGTTCAGCTCTGATACACTCCTTAACGGTATTTATCCTTGTGCCTCAATCAGAGGAAAAGCTGAAATAAATATTTTTAAAGCAATGACTATCATGATGGCCTTCCAAACATTAGCACAATTTATGGGAACTGTTTATTCTTACTCATTCAACACCATATGTAACATAATCAAGCAAACATTGCTGAGTATCACTTAATCACCACCACCAAAAATATAGCATCCAGTTTCCCTTTCACCCCAGGGATGGTACTATTCTCTGCAGGGGCCAAAGGCAGGCCATCCCAAGATAGGCCACTTTGGCATGAAGACTATTTTGAATTAAAAAGCAATCAAAACTCAGAAAATTCAGGAAAAGCTATTTATCTCCCCCACAACTGCCTAAAAATAATTTAGACAGAGGATATGCTCCAGAAACAGAGCTATCATCAGAGCTAATGACATTATACTATAGATATGATAGACAAGGAGAAACTTAGCAGGGCCTGTTTGATCAAAGTCCTCAATATCTCATTGTTTCTTTCTAATTTTTTAAAAGTTTATTTATTTATTTATTTTGAGAGAGAGAACAGGGGAGGGGCAGAAAGGGAAGGAGAGAGAGAATCCCAAGCAGACTCCCTAATGTCAGCATAGAGCTGAATGTGGGGTTCAAACTCATGAACCATGAGATCATGGCCTGAACCAAAATCAAGAGTTGGACATCTGACTGAGCCATCTAAGCACATCTGTTCCGTTGTTTCTGAGTGGCCCAGCAAACATTAGTTTACCTAACATTTAGTCTTTTACATCTTCCTGTGAATTACATTCCTTTCCTTTGAAATCCCAGACCTGTACCCTTTTTCCTTAGTTCAGAATGACATATATACCTCATTTTGCCTATCTTTGTAGTTTCCATGTCTGTGTGGATTCCCCATAATAGGATATTAAACATGATTTTCTCTTATTAATCTGTGTCATGTCAATTTGATTATTACTCCACCTAGAAGGACCTAGTAAGGCACAGGAAATTCTTTTTTTTTTTTTTTTACCTATTTTTATTTTTTTTACAAATAGTTTATTGTCAGATTGGTTTCCATATAACACCCAGTGCTCATCCCCACAAGTGCCCTCCCCCCTCACACCCATCAGTCATCAGTTTGTTCTCAGCATTCAAGAGTCTCTCATGGTTTGCCTCTCCCCCTTTCCCCCACCATTTCCCCCCTTCTTCTCCCCCATCGTCCTCAGTTAAGTTCCTCCTAATCCTCCTCTACGTGCAAACATATGATATTTGTCCTTCTCTGCCTGACTTATTTCACTCAGCATAACACCCTCAAGGTCCATCCATGTTGCTACACATGGCCAGATTTCATTCTTTCTCACTGCCATGTAGTATTCCGTGGTATAGATAAACCACATCTTCTTGATCCATTCGTCCATTGATGGACACTTAGGCTCTTTCCATGTTTTAGCTATTGTTGAGAGTGCTGCTATGAACACTGGGGTACATGTGCTCCTATGCCTCAGCATTTCTGTATCCCTTGGGTAAATTCCTAGCAGTGCTATTGCTGGGTCATAGGGAAGTTCTATTGTTAATTTTTTGAGGAACCTCCACACTGTTTTCCAGAGGGGCTGTACCAGTTTACATTCCCACCAACAGTGTAGGAGGGTGCCTGTTTCTCCACATCCTTGCCAGCATCTAGAGTTCTCTGATTTGCTCATTTTAGCCACTCTGACTGGTGTGAGGTGGTATCTCAGTGTGGTTTTGATTTGTATTTCCCTGATGAGTAGGGATGCTGAGCATCGTTTCATGTGTTTGTTGGCCATCTGGATGTCCTCTTTGGAGAAGTGTCTGTTCATATCTTCTGCCCATTTCTTTACTGGGTTGTTTGTTTTTCGGGTGTGGAGTTTGGTGAGTTCCTTATAGATTCCGGATATCAACCCTTTATCTGATATGTCGTTTGCAACTATCTTTTCCCATTCCGTTGGTTGCCTATTAGTTTTGTGGGTTGTGTCCTTTGCCGAAGGCACAGGAAATTCTTGCTCCCCAATACCTTATGAGTAGATTCTGTAGATTCTAGATTTAGTTCAAAATTTCTCTGTCCTTCATTCCCATTCAACAACATCTTTTCACCTATAATTCTACTAAACACATTGGTTATTAAGAACTTTTCTCTTTAGGTATCCATGCTTTCTACTATCCAAACAGAATTGTCAACATTCATTAAGTGACTGAGCAAGTATTTATTGATAGTCCAATATCTGCTAAGTGCTATGCAAAGCAGAAGCCATAGAGTCACCAGAAGATACTCTTTCTGGGATCTCAGCAATTTGGCATTTACAATGCAATGTGATAAAGCATATTTTGGTAGGCAGAATTCTGAGATGGTCCCTCAAATCCCCACCCTTGGTATACACACCTGTTATAATCCCTTCCCCTCAAGCATGAGCAGAATTTGTGAATATGAAGGGATAGTCACTCTCCTGATTAGGTTACATGATATGTGAAAGGTGATATGTAGTTACTCCTGTGACTATGTATTGTTACATAAGCTCCTATCTAAGCATATCTCCTGGTGGTCTTGAAGAACCAAACTGCCATGTTGTAGAGAAGACCACATCACAAAGACCTGACTTGAGAGTAGGGCTCAGCTCATAGCTATTAAAGCAAAAACAAAAACAAAACATGGACCTGAGTTCTACATTTGCAAGGAAATAAATTCTGGCAACAACCCAATGGAGCTTGGAATCCTAATTTTCCCTAGTCAAGCCTCCAGATGAAGACACAGCTGGCCAACATCTTGATCTTAGCCTTAGATCCAGGGCAGAACATCCAGAATACCTGACCCACAGCAACAGTGAGAAAAGAAATTTCCCTGTTTCAGGCTGTTACATTTGTGGATAAAGAAAACAGATCTGACAGGATGAAGCAGAGGATATTATTAGTACACAGAGGAAAAGACCTAACCCAGCCTATGGTGAGGGATGACTTTTTACGACAGATCTGAAGCTGAGACCTGAAGACTGCACAGGTAGGTCAAGCAAGGAAAAGAGGAGTGGGGAGAGGAGGGAGAAAGAAATATTCCAGATAATAAATAATCCAGGAAGTGTGTGTGTGGTGGAGGAAGGGAGAAAGGGAAGGTAGGAAGGAGAAAGATAAACACAGACTGTAAACTCCTCCTCTTTAGATCTCTAGTAGTTTGCTAATTACTTGACTTTGAACCATCCTTCTAAAAGAACTCTTCACCTTGTGTTTCTACGCTGCTCAACCGCTTCCATCTCATTCTATACTTTAGCCAACAACTTTCATTTGTGCTAGGAAAGATCTGTGTTTTTCTTATTTTGCAACTCCTATCTCAGAAATTTTGCCACAAATATCCTAGGCACAGGGAACAGCTTCTTTGACTCAACAATAGATCTTCCCCATTTGTTTCGCATAACAAGTGTTTGTTTCATCATCTCCAGAACACCATCTTACAGTACTCCTTTAGCCTCTACCCAGGATCCCATACCTCACCCCCAACAGTACAAATATTCATGTGCAGACTGTGTGTACCTCTGTTCATGGGATCTCTGGGTACACAGTCTCTTCCTTGGTTTTTTGAAGGTTAGGACCATGTCCAGTTTATGTTCTGTATTTTAGTTTGTTATTCTATCATAATAACTTCCTGACTGGCTACTTTATTTTCTTGGAAGCAAGGTTTGACATCTAAGCAATTTAAAGAAGAAAGAAACCTCTCTTACCCCTAGCCCCTAGACCATCATTCAGCTCTTCTTTTTTCATAAAATATTTTTATGGTTTGGAGATATGGATAATGGACTAGGAATTCTGTGGGGGTTTTTTGTTTTGTTTTGTTTTGTTTTTTTTTAGTAGGCTTTACCCCCAGTGTGGAGTCCAACACAGGGCTTAAACTCAGGACCTTAAGATCAAGCCCCAAGCTGGGATCAATAATCGGATGCTTAACTGACTGAGCCACCCACACTCACCCATAATTCATTTTTGTCTTTGTTACCAATCAAGTATATGTACAGCTAAGCTTTCCTAAGTGCATATTACATGCCCAGCACTGTGTATAATATTTATATGGCTTACCTTACCCCATGCTCACAGCCAATTTGTAGACATATATAGTAATATATTCCTCATTATACAGATAGGGAGACTAAAGCCTAGTAAGTAGCAAAGCAGGGATACTAGCCTTAGCACTGTATGTGTAAAGCCTAGGTTTTCAACCACTGTCCCATGATGTTTCCTCAGGTCTCAACCTGGTCATTATTCCATCCAGGAAGTCCTCCGTAACCACAGAGGCAACCAAATAATGTTGAGCCTAGGAAGCTGTCACATCCTCAAAGGATTTTACATTCTGGCACAAAGTTAGGAATGGAACTGAGATTTCTTGGATTTTATCACAGTTTTGCCATTTATTGACTTTGTGATCTTAATCCCTCAGCCTCGATTACTTCATCTGTAAAATGGGGATAAAAATAGCTATCTCATAAGGTAGCCATGAGAATTAAATAAAATGAGGCACATAAAGTGTTTATTCCTGGGATTAGCAGCTTGTAAGTACTCAAGAAAAATATGAATACTATTGTTCTCATCCTCAAGGGAACCAAAGCAGGTATAAATACTTAAGGTAATGCACTTCTATGAGTTCAAAAAGTAGAATCCTTATGAGTCAAGTGTTCCTTTCTATGCCTAAAATAATAAATGTCACACATGTTAAAAATTGAAATGTTCCTTTGAAACATTATCTTAACATTCTTTAAATTATTTATAATAATTTAAAAGGGAAAGAGGGACTATAAATGAGTATCTTTTCCTTTGTGACTTTTAATGGCAAACACTAAATAATACTGTTATTTAATAGTTTACTGTTGTAAACTATGAAATATTTCAGCTGATTAGCAAATTCCCAATAACTTTGCACTCAGGTAAAGAAGATGGTGTTTACATCAAAGCAGCTGTAAACCCAGTATATCAGACACTAAGCAGTACATTTAGGACAGGAGGTCAAATTGGTATTTTCATTATTTTCAATATAGTTAATGCAAGGCAAACTTCAAAATGTTCAGAATTTCAGGACAGTTCAGATAAACACTGAAAGTAGTGAGTATAATTCATGTCCGAGATTGATTTACTGAAAAATACAGATGTGGAAAGAAAATTTCAGCATTTTAATCTTTTCTAAATTTGGTCTCTTTGAAATACGGCAGTGAAGGTCTCAACTGTGAGCCAAGAGATGTGGTCTCCAACGCTGGCTCCTCCTGAACTAGCTGTGTGGCCTTGGCAGGCCACACCATCTCACTAGGCTTAGTATCCTTATCTTTAAAAAAGAAAGAATGAAGAGTCCCCACTACAGGACCCCACACACTCCCTCTAGCTTTAATATTCCATGCACTAAACTACTTTATTTATTTTTGGCATCTTTTGTTTTTAAAGTGGATGATCACCTTTGAAAGCATACATTTTAAATAAAGCATGGGTTTAAGGCATCTTAGAAAGGCATCTTGATGACCACTGGCTGGAAGAAAATAGACTGCAATTAGCAGCTGGAGCCAATACAAAATTAAATCACACAGCAAGAGTATTCAAATATATTCCTTGGCATAGAAATCCATCTTGGCATAGAAATGGATTATCATTTTTAAAATCGTTAACTATTTCAAAAGGTGCATGGTTAGTAACCATGTGAAAAAATAAGGCACAGTATGTTATAAATAAAATGGATTTTACATGCAAACCTCAATTATAGAAAGAAAAGCCTACTTATGAACTATTTTCAAACTTCAAGCTAGATTTAATTCATAACAGCCCAAATTTCCAATGAACTCATATTTCAAAATATTATACAATTTTTAAAGTAGACTTTAATACAATTGTACTTCTGTAATTCATAGGGAGATTCTTGCTTCAGAGAGCTGTGCAAGCCCAGAGAAACAGACTGGCTCTTTATACCTCAGTTTCACCCATGAAATGGGAATACTAACAGTAATGCATTACAGAGTTCCCCAAACCTTCGTAGAAGAGCAATATGCTCTGCTAAACTAGACTGGAAGCAGGGATTAGAAGTACTTGTCAATGGTCTAATGGAAAGGCATTTCAAAACTGATGAACTGGCATTTCCCTTGGCAACTCATGTGAATTTTACTGGCATTCTGCAAAATCTCTGACTGACTCCTGGTTTACGAATCAAGTTTTTGTTTTCTATCGCTGTTGATAGTGTTATGTCTTCTATTTTATTTTCGTTTTGGTCTTCCGTCTCCCAGGAACTATTATTATGAGCAGATAGTTTCATTTGTAGGCATATTTGAAACTGCATCTTGTTACTCTCTTATCACTCTCTTTCTGTCAGAAGATGATCTAATCCCTGGGTCAAACTGTATTACAAATACTCAATCTTATTCCTGTCCTGGTGAAATCAAACACTTCAGAAATAGGTCTCAAATCCATTATCTGTCCTCTCTGCATTCCTCAAGAGACATAAACTCAATTGCCAAACCTCTACCAGGAGAGTTAGTCAACAAAGAACAGAAGGAAGGTACCTCAACAAGTGAGAGAGTAAGCAAATAAAAAAGATATTTTACAAATGGAGCACGTGCTCTCTCTCTCTCTCTCTCTCTCTCTCTCTCTCACACACACACACACACACACACACACACACACACAAACACACACGGACACTTATCTGTGTTTTGACCAAATCCCACATTTAGGAAATATTAGAAAATTTTATATGCTACATTTAGGAAATATTAGAAAATTTTATATAGGCTATATCTATGTTAAGCATGGGATTACTATAAATATAACTCTGTAGTTACCATTAGTAAATGGTAATTGTGCATCTTCTAGGTGGTCTTGACAAAACTGATCTCCTCTGAATGGAAGGAACTGCCTTCCAACATGGGTGATCTGTTAGTTCTGAGCTTTTTCTTTGGTTGCTCTGGGAAGTTTAATAGTCATTTAATCAACCTTCAAGTACTTACTGAACAAGCTCTAACTAAACATTGTGATTTGAGTGCTGAGATTAGTGAGATATTGCTCCAGGGAAATTGATGTTTTGAGTGTTTCTAGGGCAACAGTTAATCTCTCCCAGCAGCAAGTCTGTTAGAAAATAAGGGGATGTGAATATTGAAACCTTTTTAAATTAAAGGAAACACCATATTTAAAGATTAAGGTCAATGGAGAGATGCAATCAAACATACACTAATGATACAAAGGAGCATGCTGTTTAAGTAATGACATAGTTACTCAGAAGAGCAGAAATCGAGAAAATTTCATTTGATTAAATAGTTTTGTTTGGTTAATTTGGGTTTGGTTTGGTTTTGTATGTTACTTTCTGTGGTTTTTCACTGGAGTTTAACTGTTGATCTGCCTAGGGGTTTGGCTTCAGGAGAATCTGAAGTAATTGTGCAGTCCTGATTGTAACAGAGATGAATCTAGGTGCAGGGACATACAATAGTTAAGTAAAAGCAGAGAAGAACAAAGACAACTATTTATTTGCCTTTCTTTTTCTGTTTCCCATGATCCCACCATTCTTCTTAGAGTTACCTTTCCTTTCTATTATTTAATCTCCTTACTGATAAGTCTAGAAAACAGACATTCTTCTTTAACAGAATGAATATTCTCAGTTATACTAATGTTTTTCTCTTTTGAAGTCTGTATAGGTTCAGATCAGGAACTAACCATTTCTTAGAAATGTGAGTGTCCTTTTTATACTTTTTCCTCTCACTCATGGTGAGCAGGGGGATGAGTAGTGGAAAACACAAATAGTTTTGATGTTATCTACCTTTTAAAAAAATTTTTAATGCTTATTTATTTTTGAGAGAGAGACAGACAGAGAGAGAGAGACCGTGAGACTGTGAGTCGGGGAAGGGCAGAGAGAGAAGGAGACACAGAATCTGAAGCAGACTCCAGGCTCTGGGCTGTCAGCACAGAACTGAGGAACTGTGAGATCATGACCTGAGTCAAAGTTGGATGCCCAACTAACTGAGGCATCCAGGCATGTCTTGATGTTATATACCTTAAAGGGAAGAGGAAGGAAGTCTTTCCATCTTTAAGAATCCTGTTGCAAGATAAAAATATGGATAGAAAGTATCAAACTGTTACCAACTGACAATATTTCAGCAACTGATGATACTTCAGAGAGAAGCAGAAATTCAAAATTTACAGAATAAAGAGGGATGCTACAGAAAGAAATCTGGGAGAAAATTAAAGGGAACAAAATCACATACATAATCACATATCCTGTCACCCATTAGATGAGTAATCTCCCTGGATGGGTAGTTTGGTTTTTGTCTACTATTTGTTTTGGTCAGAAGGGTTCAGACTGTGAAGAGATTATAATTTTAAGTACCCAAGGCACTCAATTCAAGGAAAAAAGATAAGCTTGTTTAACACTTAACACTTGTCCCTGTGCCTTCAAAGACAAGAAAGTCCTCAGGAAACTTGTATCCAGGAGAAAATATAGGTTCAAAGGTTTCAGAATAGGAGTACTCCTTACTAGTTTAGCGTACCAGCTTACCCTACCTTCTTTTTAACAAATTTAAAATGTAGTTACATCGTGATCTCCCTCCAACATTCGCCAAAAGATACAAGATTTGTTTTTCTTTTTTTTTTTTTTTTCAGCAAAGCAGCTACAGATAGGGAGGTGCTTTATTTTGTTTAATAGGGTAATTTGAAAAACAGTTCCCTGAAGAATCAGAGTTTAATCACAATATACACAGAAACTAAACTAAGTGAATGGAAATTTTTCCAAACAGTACATCATGTGACTGGCTGACCTCTGTAAGATGTGTATCTGTTTGTTTTTCTTTTTAAAACAAATGTACTATTTTAACACCTACTCACTAATGAGAGTTATCAATGTTCCCAAGTGACAAACAGCCAAGGCAGAAGGATTGGGAAGAACATGGATTAATAATTTCCTCCTAGGTGGAAAGAAAACACCGTGGGTTTAAAGGCAGCCATTCTGAAGGCTTAAGTCCTTGGGGAAGGGAAAGTTCCCAGTGCTTTACAAATAAATTTTTTAAAAAATCAATGCACTTCACTTATTTTACCTATCTGAGCACCTCTTGAAGCCCTGGAAAGAAGTGTCATTTTCTAAGCGTTCTCTGATCCAATCATTCTTTTTAGAACTACCTCTCCTCCTCATTGTTCTATATCATCATCATTATGCCTCTCCTGTGTCTGAGCAAAGAATAGATGAGAGAGGACTAGGGAAGTTAAAAAATATAAGCCCTTTTAAAAAAAGAAGACAATGACTCAGTAAAGATTATTTGATTATGTTTTTTGGTAAATCTATTTCTTGGCTATACCTACAAGGAAAAATCACACCCAAGGACCACATTAGAGTATATTTATTGTAAAAGCACTCTTAATCAGCTATAAATTAAAAAAAAAAAAATCTCAAGAGCAATGAATTTAGTCAACACAGACCTTCTGAGACCTGGGCCTGAGCTGCTGAAAGGAATGAATAAAGTTAAGAACCTTTTACTTTTAACTTCTAATTCTGGCAGATTAAACAAACAATTAAATCTCTTTTCTCTAACTTATTAACATTTCCAGGTAGGGTGTGATTATTCAGAGGTTATTTTTCAAAAACTTCCCCAAATTCTGGCACAGGATTAGCAACATTCCTATAATGTTCTTGTCATTTAAAGAGCAGTCTTGAAGAAGGGGAAAAATGGTTTTAGTTATACATTGTAAACAGTCTAGCTGACAAAGAGCTTTCATAAGAATATTTGTTTTGGTGAATTAAATTGATGCTGATGCACAGAAACTTATTTGAGGGGAAAAGGATACCAAAGAGGAAACAACGAAAGAACATAAATTAAAAAGTAATACACGAAAAGGTTTAGTGACTGTCAGTAAATCATTTATTCACAGCTATTTATTGATATTACACTTCCAACAACATGCTACAAATAATACTAAATCTTTGTATTTTAGAGGCACTCATTTATCTCAAAGTCTTAAGAAACTATTCACTCAATTTTGTATAGTTTTTCAATATATTTGATGTAAGATACTGGATATGGCAAATATAGTAGAATTTTCCCATTCTTATCCTTATTATGTTTTCCTTTCTTCTATGATATTTGTAGGGTCAAAAGGCAGAGTTTTTGAGGTTCCCTGTCCACATTAGGTAACTGAGTTGACAAACTCTTAAGTTCTGAAGATTGTTCTCTGGTTTGTATAAATTCAGTCTTAGCCAGTGTGCTGGAGCTGACTCATTCTGCATTGTAAGAGGTACTTATTAAACTTTCAGGAGGTTTTCAAGCCACTTGACATCCCAGTGGTAGTTTAGAACTGGACATGTAGGAGTATTTACATCATGTTAATTGTCAAATGCACTGAATCACGACTTCCTAACCTTCATCTCCAGAGATGATTAATAAATATTTACCAGTAAGGCCACCATTGGTCAGAGCTATTTTTTCTTTTTCATAAATTGCAAGGAAAATAAAACCTATTATATAATACAGCTTTTACCAAAATGTCTTCTAAAATTCTTTATGTTTATTTTTTTCTATCAATAATTTCAAAATCTCAGGAATTGGCACTACTAAATTTAGAGAATATAGGCCAATCAAATCACATTATATTGTCCTTATCTGTATTTAACGTAGGAAATATATCCTTCAAAGACATACAGGGGCGCCTGGGAGGCTCAGTCGGTTGAGCGTCCGCCTTCAGCTCAGGTCATGATCTCGCGGTTCGTGGGTTCGAGCCCCGTGTCCGGCTCTGTGCTGACAGCTCAGAGCCTGGAGCCTGCTTCGGATTCTGTGTCTCCCTCTCTCTCTCTCTGTGCCCCTCCCCTGCTCACGCTGTGTCTCTGTCTCTCTCTTTCTCTCTCAGAAATAAATAAAACATTAAAAAAAATTCTATTCTCTAAAGACATACATTCACTTTCACAGTACATTAGTGAGTTACTCCATTCACTCTAGTCTCTGGATTTAGCTCTACTGATAACAGCAATCTGACATCCTAAGAACACATTTATCTTACTAGTAACTTTATATTTGAAATAAAACATATACTTACGTAATGAGTCATTCGGCATTACTCCGTAGAAAACAAAACAAAACAAAAAAAAATCAAGTAACGTAAATATAAAATTTAAAAACCCCTGAGGAGGAAACAACCTCTCAGGCCCAATATTATTTGGTGATAGCAGCGGCCAGGGAGGATTTCCAGGACAAAGTAAGGGCCAGACTGAGGCCTAAAGAGACACCATGCTTTATTTAGTAATTAAGTCTTAAACTCTTGACAATTCCTAATAGGCAATCAAAAGATACTAATGCTGTTTGTAAATCAACCTCTTAACATTTTCTCCAACTACTAAGGTTATTTCATTCATTTTGGCTTCAGTTTCACATTTTGGGCAAAGCACAATGCTGGTAAGACATGTCTTATTTTTCTAGTGAAAAACTGGCCCTGGGTCTGTGCATAATAAATATTTAATGCCTTTGTGGCAGCGTTCAGTTTAAGCCAGATTGTAAGTAAGAGTGTTGTCTGTGTTTAAACATGGAAAGGGTTCACAGTAAGGGGAGAGATCTTAAACTTTTCTTTTTTCCTGGGTTTGGCTCTTGCTTAGTATCCCTCAGGAAATGAGCTGTTAAGGGATATGCTGCCACATCACAATTCTGAAAGAAGATACCTTTAAAACACCAAAGTAAACCTTCCTCTGTGGATAACTTAACAGGCTGATTATAGCACATTTCATCACTGACCAACAGAACAGAAATAACTACTAAAGCTGAAGACTCATTCCAGAAACATTTCTGTCCAAACAGTTTTCTTGAGCTTCGACTTCATGGTTTCATATTTAATCACTTCAGCATTTTGCTGGTTAAACAACTGTGATAATGAAATGGGAATCCCAGAAAGTTCTGTTTCATTCCAAACAGCTGGAAAATTGGTAATTCTTTTTTTCTCTGCCACTTGTTAAAGATTCAAAAAGAGCATTCCAAATCCCCGCTATTTATTGTTAATTAAATTGTCTTGTTCCATGGTGTTTCAGAAACTTTAACCAGCAGTCCTAATATCTCTGTAAATGCTGTCTCATTTTAAATAACTGCTTTAAACAAATAATCTAAACTCAGAACCAGCAGCACCAAGGTGGCTCACTCCTTTAAGCATCTGAGTCTTGATTTTGGCTCAGGTCATGATCTCATGGGTTCATGAGTTGCAGCCCCACGTCGGGTGGCTGCTTGGTATTCTCCCTCTCTCTCCCTCTCTCTGTCGCTCTCAAAATAAGTAAATATTAAAAAATAAACTCAGAACTAAATTTATGGCAGCAGATTCAGATTCGAGTCCTCCATATTAGTGAATTGTTACCTCTTCTCTGATTTGCATCATCACCATTATTTACAATTTTTCTCTAACTTTTTAAAAATAAATCAAGTATCTTTGTAAAATTGTAGACATTATCACACTTAATTTTCTTTGTTAAAATCCTACTTCAATGACTTAAAGTCTGAAAAGTTAAATGGCAAAATACCACAATGCACAAAATACCAGAGACATTGCTGCTTTCCATGCACCAGTGATAGTCATGAATTTGATTAATGTGTAATCGTTTAAGAATCCACTGGGATGGGATATGAACTGACTGGTTGTGGATATGGTCGTGCCCACTTTTTTCTTCTTATTTGAAACAGAGAAATCATACAAGCATAAGCGGGGGAGAAGAGCAGAAGGAGAGTGAGAGATGTAGAGATAATCCTAAGCAGGCTCCACACTCAGCAGGGCTTGATCCCACAACCCTGGGATCATGACCTGAGCCGAAGTCAAAAGTCAGTGGCTCAACTTACTGAGGCACCCAGACACCCCTATTCACCATGTTTTACTGTCTATGAGGGCAATGAGCAAATGTCAGGTACCACTGATGAATTATCTCTGCAGTGAACAGCAGGTGGCCAGGAGGGACTGAAATGCCCAGGATTCCCTGGCCATGTGCCATTGATTCTAAACAATTTGAGGCTGTGTATTATAAACTAGAACCTCAGAGTGTACAAGTATGAGGTGGTCCAGTCCAGACTGAACCCTAATCAAGTGAATCTCTGAGTGGGCCAAGCAGAACCAGCCCTTCCTGTCCCTTTCCCAGGGATCTGAGAAATGATGGGCTTTGGAAAGCACTCCAGCTCCAGCTATAGTTCTAGTTCTAGGCTCTGGGTCTATCCCTTTATCTACAGACCCATATTTAAACTCCTAGGAAACTCTGGGTAGACCATATATCTATATGAACCACCTATCTATATGGTCCTTTTCTGGATATGTTTGGATTCTTCACTATGAAAAAGACATCACAGACTTCACTTAGCATCTGATTCCAGGTTGGTTCCCTGTTAGGTTCTAGGAGCTTTGTTAGGCAGAGGAAGAAGCTCCTTACACTTGGTCTTACCTTTACGTGCAAGTACACTAGTTCCATATATCCCCAAAAAACTCTGCGGGAAGTCCAGTAGAATATTGTACGATGCACAGTCTTTCTTCACATCGGCAGCAACAGTTTAGATGCTGTGAAGTAAGTTGTGGGTTTTCCCTCCTGTTGTATTACATATTTTATCAGTAATCTGAAAATCACTGTGTTTGTGCTCCTTAGTCAATGCTAGTAAGTTTGCACTACCAGCATTTTGCATCACTATTTATACTTAATATTCTTCTTGGACGTGCCTTTGAATTGACCAAAGAAGGAAAGCTCTTCCTGATTTTCTATTTTCCTTCTCCATCTCCCTGTCCCTTGGGCTATTTTATAAAACACTCTCATTTATAAAAGAATAGTCTCTCATAAATGATGAAGTACAAGAATTTTAAACACCTTAATTGTTATAGGTGTTTCAAATCTTACAACACTGAATTCTGATTTACTGCTCAACATTCTAAATTAACATACCAAGAAAAAAATGTTTTAATCTAGCAATGATGCAAAATATCAAGTTGAAAATCAATCACAAGAAGGCATACCATATCCACAAAATTTAGGGCTTATTTTGTGTCGCGTTCAGGTGTCTGAAAGAACACTAGGGAAAGAATGTATGCCATTTTCAGGTAACTTCATTTTTCATTGTGCAATATACAGTCAATTCAAAAGAGTTTTTAAAAAGAAAGAATTTTTAGCATTCTTTTCTTGCCAGATTCTCATTTAGTGAGACATAGCATGCATCTCAACATGTCAACTTATGTCTCATTTTTCCCAAATTTATAATAGTATACTTTTAATTGACAGCCTAAAAGTGGAAAAAAATGATTCACAAACATTGTATATATTTGCTTTCACCTTACTAACTGCAGTTGTATCACAGGGCCCTGGCGAATGCTTGGGAACGCTCCCAAGTGCACACAGACAAGCCAAAAGTCACTAAAGATATGCAAGTCACAATGCATGGTCTGTGGTGGCACCAGATACCTGCATAAAATAATTTCTCAAAATAAAAGATATTCACTTAAGAGAAATGCAGTTTATTTTAACAAAATTTTCTGTAGTAATTGATATCTTTTTTTAGGAAATTCCAAAAATATCCTGCCAGATATTCATGATTGTTTGGGCAGCTTCCCATATGAGGGTCATAAGTCACAAGGAGATGCAGTCTTGGTTCCCTCTGTCCCACACAAACGTAACCTGCGACCACTGAATAGTTCCTTGCCTTCAAATTAATACTAAATGTTGTTACATTAACCTGACAATCAATTAAGCTATTGGTAAGAAATATTAGATTTTTTTTTTTTTTTTTTTTTTTCAATAACCAGGCTTTAAGTTGAATAAGCTGAGCTATAGAAGTGTGGCTATACCTCCAACAACAACTTGGACGAATTTAACCTAAAAGAGTTTCAACTTAATAAAAACAGATGAGACTTCATCAGGGCAGTTGAGAAAATATTTTCTGCCACTTTTATGTAGTTCATTTTAAAATATGTTAATTCAGTTTTTGCAATTTTAAAGATACTTTAATATCTTCAACAATATAACCATTTAAATCACATTAGTATATATTTACTAGACTCTTTCTAAGGTTAGGGTTATGGCTTTAAATGATTGCTTTAACCACTTCAGTTGAGAAAGCTTAATTTCAACACTTGAGTCAAAGGATCAAGAATGGCCATGCAACAGAGGTGATGACTTAGATTAAACACATGACTGGCCCTGACTGACAAGTATCTCAGACTCCACCCCCACCTCACTCCATTGTCTCTGTCTAGTTCCAACCTTTATTATTTCTAACATGGCCTACAAAGATAGCCTTCTCTTTTGCTTCTGAGCCTACAATCTACCCTCAATCCACAGGAAGGGGGACATTTGACACCTGTCCTTAAAACTTTGTAAATTGTTCAATTGTCTATAGTCCTTAAGGTTTACTCTAATAAGTCAACTAATTTTCTGTTAAGCAAAGCAAATGATAAACCAATTTCTTCACAATTTGTCGTCAACTATTTCTTCAGCCTTATGTCTAACCAATCCTATATGTACTCCTGAATACCCTAAACTGTCATTTTTATCACAATGGCTAAAATACAGACTATGTAATCAGACTGGGTTCTAACCTCAGCAGTACCACATTCTAGACATGTTAGCTGGAGACACAATACTTAATTTCTTGAAATTTCACTTTTCCCATCCACAAAATGGGGATCAAAGGGTTGTTGTTAATGTTAAATGATACATATTGATACTCATTAAGAGTAACTAGTATTAATCACAGCAAACAAACACTTAATTCCTTCATACATCCATAACTTTACCTAAAGCTATGTAGCTGATATGTTCCTCCCACCTGGAATCCTTTTCTCTATGAACTCCTATTTGTCCCTCAAAGCCTGGTTAAAATGGCAATTGTCTTTGAAAGTCTTCGTTTACCATTTCACTTGGAAAAATTAGCTTTCCCACTGCAGGACTCTTACAGCATTTTGTGCATATTGTACTATTAGAGCCTGCATCTTCATAAGCCTTCTCCCTATACTATAAGATCTGCACAGATAACAATAATATCTTTGCATCCCTATATTGTTATTGGATGAACCTGTCCTCCCAAAAAAGGCATAGTAAATTCCTAATACCCAGTACCTCAAAATGTGACCTTATTTAAAAATAGGGTTCTTGCAGATAACATTAGTTAAGACAGCATCAATTGGAGTAGTGGCACCCTAATCCAATATGAAGGATGTCCTTATAAGAAGAAGCAATGTGAAGGCACAGAGTCACTGGGAAAACACCACGTGAAGATAGAGGCAGATTTTGGAGTGATACAACTACAAGCCTGGGTGGCTCAGTTGGTTAAGTGTCTCACTCTTGGTGTCAGCTCAGGTCACGATCTCACAGTTCATGAGTTCAATCCCTGCATGGGGCTTTATGCTGACAGTACAGAGCCTGCTTGAAATTCTCTCTCTCCCTCTCTCTCAAAAAAAAAAAATAAACTTAAAAAAAAAGAATCTAGAAGAGGCAAAAGATTCCTTCCTAGAACCTTCAGAAAGAGTGTAACCTTGCCAATACATTGATTTCAGATTTCTAGCCCCCAGAACTAGGAGATAATAACATATCTATTGTTTAAGCCACCTGGTTTGTGGTACTTTGTTACAACAGCTCTGGGAAACCAACACATATTCCCAGATTCAGGAAAAACAACAACAACAACAACAACTAATATATTTGTGTTGAAGAACCAAATGACTTTAAGGGTTTCACTTAATCAACTTGGACTTACATAGAAAAATAGGAATATATATAGATGGCCATATTAGAACATCAAAAGTTCTGACTTTAAAAATCTATAACCATGCAATTTCATATTTTAGTGTCATATTTCAACTTCCTACCCCATCTAAAAATGTAAGATGATACAGTCCTAGGACTTCAAACATTTCCATATTCCTCCTTGCCCTGTAACCTACATTGTTCATAAAATGGAAACTATTATTAAGCATCAGAGCAATGATAATAAAAGTTTTTCAATAGATGATTCATTTAAAAATGACACAATTATTTATCTCTACATGTTATCTATAATCTAAAGATATTGTGTCTGAGACTCTAGGAAAATTTTTCCAAAGCATTTTTACTTACAAGATGTTTGCTCTTAGTGATCTATTAATTTATCATAATGTATTTATGTTGATATGTGTCTTACCTAGAAACATTCATTTACATGGAAATAACAGTGTAAAGACAGATAAAAGTAATCTTAACATTTTAGAGTCAAGGTCTACTCTCTACTTTAACAACTGTAGCTAAGAAAGAGGGGGAAAAATCTAAAAGTATTTGGAAAGAGAAATGTAATTTTAGTCACTGTGGTTAGAACGGACTTTTATTGTACAATTGAAAATTCCAAAGTATACAAGGAAGGCAGAATGCCATACTCTTTGGTGCCTAAAATAACATGTTATTATAAAGTAAAGCAATTTCATTTTTGGATCATGGAAACTCTAAGACTATGAAAAATGTGCTTTCTGAGATCTTTATGAGCCTTAACTTCAAGAAAATGCAGTAAAGGTGCTAAATCTATCATGAAAAAGAAGGTCCTGCCCTCTCTGAGGCAAACATCCAGTTTCTTAACCTACATTTAATGTTGCTCTAAACAGATGTCACATCTTTATCTTTTATGACATCAAGCACCAGGCCTCACAATGAAGGAAGCTGGTATAGTCACAGTCTTTTCTCCAGCTTGTGGAACTCCTCTGAGCGTACACACTTAGTCCAGTCATCTAATAATCCAACAGTCATTAGTCAATCATGAGTTAGGTCTGATCCTAGGCCCACCACTGATTTGCTTTGGCAGCTTTGGGTAACTTAGTTTTCCCTGAAGCTCAGTACTCTCATTTGTAAGTAAGGATAGTGACAGTATCTGCTTCCCAGGATTTGTTGTGATGATTAAGTAAGAGAAGGTTCAGAATGCTTAACATAGAGCCTACATTTAATAATAAAAGTTAACTGCTATATTTGTCATCATTATTAGTGGAATGTGTTATGGAACTAGTAAGCAAGTTGAGGGCAGGACTGTGCTTATTTCTTAATGGACACCCAATACTAATACCCAAGAGCAGTGAATGGCAAAGTAATTTTGTGTGCCAAATTCAGCCCAATGCCTCCTTCTGCAAATAAATGTCTATTTGAACACAGTCCCTCCCATTCTTTTATATGTTGCCTATGTCTACTTAGCCCAGAAGATGTAAGCAGCTGTAAAAAAGACTGGATAGGATGCAGATTCTAAACTATTTATTATTTGGCTCTTGAAAAAATAAGTTTGCTAATCCTGCACTGGACACTTGCTACTTATTGTGTGGTTTTTAGTTCATTAGTGCAGACATGTAGGTTCCTTTGATCTACTGAATCAGAAACTACACATTTTCACAAAATCCCCAAATGATTCACATGTATATTAAGAGTTGATGAGCACTGGTCTATGCCAGGGGCTAGCAAGCTTTCTGTAAAAGGTCAGACAGTAAGTTTTTAAACCTTTGTTGCAGGACTATTATACCTGTTCAACTCTGCCTTCCTAACTCAAAAGTAGCCACTGAAAATACATAAATAAATGGGCATGGTTCTATGCCAATAAAATTCTGTATGGA
This sequence comes from Hyaena hyaena, assembly GCF_003009895.1. NCBI lineage: Eukaryota > Metazoa > Chordata > Mammalia > Carnivora > Hyaenidae > Hyaena > Hyaena hyaena. Next base: position 1,145,628 of record NW_024081099.1, on the reverse strand, counting down.
ACCTGAAATTTCAATTTCATACAATTTTCATGTATCACAAAATATCCTTTTAATTTTTTCAACCACTTAAAAATGTTGAAACCTTGGGGCACCTGAATGGCTCAGTCAGTTAAGTGTCCAACTCTTGATTTCAGCTCAGGCCATGATTTTATGGTTCGGGAGTTTGAGCCCTTCACACTAACAGTGTGGAGCCTGTTTGGGATTCTCTCCCTCTCCCTCTCTCTCTCTGTGCCCACCCTGCTTGAACTCTCTCCCTCTCAAAATAAACAAACTTAAAAACAAAGTAAAAAGAAACATTATAAGCTTGCTTAGCTTGTGAGCCATACAAAAACAGGCAGCAAGTGGGATTTGGCCTGCAGCGGAGAGTCAGCAGTCTTGGTCTAGGCTAAGGCCATATCACTGCTTGGCCAACATTCTGCCCCTCCTCTCATGCTCTCCCCAAGACTCTAAACATGTATATTTTCTACCATATGTGACTTTAGAGAAGTTATGTTACTCATATAACTTACCCAAGAATACATTTCTGTTCCTCCTATATAATTTTTAACTTGTAGTATAAAGTTCCTATCAAATATTATGATGGTATACTATATCCTTTCATTGGCAGAATAGAACATAGCACAGAGAGGCTCAGCTAGGAAGCTACAGATAGACAGACAGACAGGTGGGCAGATGGATACCTTCCTCCAAAGGAATAGGAAACTGATCACAATGAAAAACTCTATTGCCCCTAAATTCTAACCAACCATACTGAGCATTTCTAAATATGCAGTCAGGGATTCATGTCTATTTGATACACAATATCCTCCTCTTTGGTCCTTCAAGTGGGCTGAAGTCCTTGGAAAGTGACATAGGAAGTCCTCACATCTTGCCCTTCTTTGTTCCAGAGGCTAGTGAGTCACAAGCAACTGGAAGGAAAAGCCACAGAGAGTCCTTTGTGGGAGGAACAGCTTTGCCCCAGCCTCAAGGCCCTGGGCCACACTGCTGTGGCAACGGGTGATGCAGAAAGATGGCTAGAGGAAGGAACACCTCCCTTCTATTTAAGCCAGCGTCCTTTGTTCCTGCTTATACCAAGATGATAAACAAATCAGTTTCATAAAAGAAGCTTAGTTCATAGAAAACTTTAATTTGTGTTCGCAGTTTATTGAAGCTAAGCTCATTAAATGGGTAGATAAGAGGACTTTGTTGAGTAAACACAACACTAATGATTTAGGTTTAACAATTTAAGAAACAAAAAGTACTCAAGATTCATCAGAAGCACAAACTATATGAACTATCTGAAAAATTTAGATGAAATATTCATATTATACAGTTTCACTTACTATAGATAGATACATACATATGTATCTATATATCTATATAATATATTACATTTTTAATCTGAATGAATGTGTTAGAGTAGATTCTAACTTCTGGTCTAAGCTACTGCTATATCCTTTTTGACTTACTGACTCTCTTTTATCTTTCTACCATCATCTTATTTTCTCTCTCCTTTCTAGGGTAATTTATTCTGTGGGACAGGCTGAGATAAAAACCTTTTTACATAATCTAATACATCGTTTAATTGTAAATCATTCACTAATGAAGTATTTCCTCTAGCGTATTAATTAGGGAGAATTCAGCTACAGGAAACAGAAAATCCTTGCCCAACTAGTTGAAGCCTGATGAAATTTATTATTTTATAGGAGAAATTCTGATATGAGGCAGCTTCAAGTTTGCTTAGTTCAATGCCTCAACAACATCATCAAGGATCTTTCCATTTTTCTATACTGCATTAGTCAAAATGTAAGCTTGTCCTTGTGTTAACTAACTTATATCATAACCAGACAAGGTAATATAGTAAAAATACTGTCTTTTTGTGTTTCTTTTTAATGTGACCAAGTTTTTCTCTAAGGCCCACTTCATTGCTCATCGACCAGAAAGGTATCAAACTTATTACTAAAATATGAATAGCCAAGAAGAATGAGATCACCATAACTGGATCAGTAAAGTATATGGCCATGTGAAAGAAATTAAATTACCTGAACAGAAAGCAGCATTAGAAAGGGGAAAAGTGGGGAGGGGTGCAGGACTTATTACTGAGTAGTCAAACAGTTGATATTACAACCAATGAGAGGTATCCCATTCATCAGATGTGGAAGATTGCCAACTAATTTGCAGGAAATAGATAGTAATTGGGAGATTCTGACTGTGACTATATAACCTGAATACTGTATAAAAGGAATATAGATATGAAGCACCCTAAATGTAATTATAAAATTAAATGCACATAGCACAATTTGAGAATAGCCATAGAATTTGGAAACCTAGCCCTAACACCTTTCAGTAAGCCAATGTCCATCAAGTAACTCAAGTGGGTTGTAATCTGTAACCTCCACTCAGGCCCCAGCCAACTTTCCCCATGATAAGATCAGCTCTAATTAATATAATTACTGACCATTTAGAATCTGCATTCTTTTTTGTTCAGCTCAATCAAAATAACTGTCACTTTAAGAACATTCCATGGACTCCTGTATTCCTATCATATTTTTCCTGTTTTATTAGGTTTTGATCTCAACTTTCCAGTCATTCTAATTTTTACTATTTGTACTTGTCAACAGCAAGCAACATTTGCCTTCACAAGCAGGTACTAGGGAGCGGTAGGGATGGTAGAAAATGAGAGCATATGCTCCACTTATAGGACTAGTTGCCTTTCAGTTTGGCTGACTAATGCTAGTGAAAATGTGAGCTCAATAAAGTGAGATTTTCCAGTGTTCCAAAATAAATCAGGAATCGAGATGTTTATGTAGTCATGTCCCAATTTGCTAATGTTGGCAATTAGTTACTGGATATTGATTACACAAAGGTATTCATTTTGTGAAATTCCTAGAACTGTACATGTTGACTTGTGTGTATCATTCTGCATTCAAGTATAACATGTACTTGAATACAAAGTTTACTTTAAAGTAAGGGGGAGAAAAAGCCAAGTTAAAAAAAAGATAAAAACCTCTAAAATGACCTAGAGGCTAACAGTTTGTGACTGCTGGGTAGGGGTGGTCTCTTACAGCTTCATTTCAGGGTGCTGTAAGTGGGTAGAAACAAGGTTTGGTCTTCAGTGAATGATGGATGATAGAGGACTAAAATTAAAAGAGAAGTCTATGTATTCTATTCTCTCTGTCCCTCCCTGTCCACCCTTAGTGTCTACCCAGCAGCAGAAGTACAGAAACTTGCTTTTGTAACCCAAGAGGAAGAGCAGAGCACTATTTCTGAAACCCAGATGGTGGAGGAGTACCCATGGCACACAATTACTATTTACCTTTTTTTAAACTACATTAAAACCTTGAGCTACAAATAACTTTTGCTGCGAGTGTTCTTCAAGACAAGCAAACATTTCTAATAAAGTTGAACTTGATAAAGGAGTGATGTCTTGTAATACAAGTAGTATGTGACGCCAAGTGTCACATGATCACAACTGAGCCAATGGTTCTTCTCTCTCTCTCTTTCTCATTCTCTCTCTCTTTCTCTCTCTCTCCGTTCCCCTCTCTCTATCACTGTGGGATTGTGGGTGATCACACATGGTCATGTAGAGATCATCACAATGTGGGTGATCATTACAATGTCACATTTCTGTGAAATCCTCAGAAGGAGGCAAAAAGCAATGGTCATTGGATAGGTTCTTGTCAAAGTTGCACAAGAAGGAAAAGATTCCATTGATCCAATAGATAGCAGTGATTCCATTAGTGATAGTGAAAGTCATCCTACACAATAACCCTCCTCTCTTGTCTCCCTCCCACCAGCCAGGAAAGTTTTCAAAGGTGAATGCAGGTTAATTTGTTTAATTTTTTAAATATTTTGTATTTTCCTTACTATTTTGTACTATAGTATTGTAACCATTTTTATAGGAATATTTTTGGGTTTTAAAATGAATCATCTCAGTTTCCATTATTTCTTATAGGGAAATTCACTTTGATATACAAATACTTTGGATTATAAGCATGTTTCCAGAATGAGTTATGCTCACAAATTTCACTGTATTTCTTCAAACTAGAAAACAAAAAATCTATTCTATATCTAACCTATTCTAAAACTATTTTAAGTTTTCCAAATATAAGATAGAAAGCATCTCAAACAAATTTCTTTTTATAATTTAAAAGTGCAAGTTAGAAACTGACTGATACTTGTTAATATATATCAGGACCTAAAGTGCTTCAGAGACAGATATTTATCTTACCTTTATGTTACGTTTTGCCCTTTTTTCTAAGAATGTAGTTATGTAGCAAGTAAGTTAGGTGGGATTATCTCTAGTGGGATTCATAAGTAATTTTTTTGGAGAGCTACTTCTTTTTAGTGTTTTGCTGCTAAAAATATGACAGAGTTACTCTGTTTTTCCCATGAGTGTTCCAAAGACACAATTAATCATTTCTACCTATGAGAATTTGCTTAATTCCCGTACAGAACACTGAAGGAAAAAAAAAGTTACTATTTGACCAGGAAAGACTAAGGCATTTAAATATGAGCAAATATCTAGAAATATAATAGCATATTCCATGAAGAAACTGAGAAATAACAACATACATGAGCAACTCAGAAACATAGTATAAAAAAAGAGGAACATAAGTGATACTTTTAAAATAAGCTTAAAATATGAAACACCAACACCACATTGATTCAATTGGTCTTTCTTACACAGGATAGAGGGGGAAAACAAAGATAAAAATTGGTAGTAATAAATTTCTCTCTTCTTTATGCTTATAGGTAAATTCTAGCTTGAGAATTCTAGCTTGAGAATGTCTGAGGGTTTAATGAGTAATATTTCCCTTATATCCAAGGCTCTTCCTTAATAGATTTTTAGAGAACTATCTGCTCTTCAATAGTACTCAGTCCTGAGTATATCTTATGAATAAGATGAAAAGAATAATTATGAGCGATAGTGTCTTTTATCCATGGACCTATGTGTGTGCATCTATACATGTATGTGTATGTATGTGTATACTTGCATAAACTGTTTAAAATGGAATGTATCCAGGATAAAATTACTAGTTGGATTCTTAAAAGATATAACTACTGCCTCAGAGTCTTGGGAAAACTGTTGCTCAGAAACTGCCAGGATTCCAAGATATCAACCAGGAAGTCTACAAGAAAATGCAGGGAATTTTTAATTAAAAGTCCACTATCTAATCTAAGGTGATCTGAATACTTCTGTAGAGGCTTATGAAACCTTATCACATATCATTATGGTTCATAAAACACGTCATTTATACAAACAATAACCATATAAGCCAAACTCTCTAAACTGTCAAGTTACCCCAAGCTAAAGCAATCAATTAATTACTTTGATTTAGTACATTGTGCTAGATTTTTCCTGGATGGGAAAGACTAGATATTGGGAAAGCAGGTAAAGACACATCAAGCTTCTGACCTTTATCCTTTCTTTCTAAAAGGCATTTAATAGTACTCACCTTTTGCAAACACATAAAATGTTGATTTATGTGTAGTTTCATTTATATCAAGTATTAAAAGCTTGGAATCCAAAAGATCATTTTGGTGTTTTTAAAAATGAGGGAAAAGTAGGCCAAAGGCCTTCCCCATATGTGTGCTTTACTCAGTTACTTTTGCAACTTTGGCTTTTTGTATATGTGCTGCCAAAGTGAGCACAGGGCATCATGCAGCCACTTGGGCTTTTCGGAATGGAAGGTGAGATCTCAATAAAAATTAGACCCTTATCTTACCCAGCTAATTTCTTTTTAATTCCAGTATAATTCCAGTGTGATACTGAGCTCATTTCTTAAAAGCCTTTCCAGTCCTGTGCAGTCCATGATCCCATGAAGACTTGCACAGATCCTGACCACAGCAAATTCAAATTGTTCAATGATAAGACACCCTTCAGGGGCGCCTGGATGGCTCAGTCAGTTAAGCGTCTGACTTCAGCTCAGGTCATGATCTCACAGTTTGTGGGTTCCAGCCCCGTGTTGGGCTCTGTGCTGACAGCTAGCTCAGAGCCTGGAGCATGCTTCAGATTCTGTATCTCCCTCTCCTTCTGACCTTCCCCTGTTCATGCTGTCGCTGTCTCTCTCTCTCTCTCTCTCTCTCTGAAATAACTTAAAAAAAAATGAAAAAAAAAAAAAAATAAGACACCCTTCAGATAAATGTGACTTTTACTCAAAAACAAAATGTAGGGTACAGAATTTTCCAAGATCTCATTCTAAGACTTGTTGTCTACACTATTAACCAGTGTTCCATGCACCTTTATTTAAATCATCTTAAATTAGAGAAAGTTGAAATCTTCCCACCTCCTATGTCAACCACTATCATAGAGCTACAGGTGCACAGCCTTATTTGTTCACAAAGTACCTTTCAGATCCCAACAATCTTGAGCATCCCTTGTTCATGTGCCTTAAACTCTTCTGTCCACAGAGGTCACTGAAGAAGCAAATTCACATTATTTGGTTGATTTAAGAAGACATTTTGTGGTATCATTGACAATATTTCATCAACATCGTAAGCCATTCATGCGGAATTCTAGAATAGAGAATACAAAATTTTATTATTTTTATGATTCCAAATATCAACATGTGATAAAAAAATAATAATCACAAATACCTACACTGTGAAACATATGTCAAGACATACTCTTATTTTGTGTCTATTTTTGATGTTATTTCCCTTCTCTCTAGTTCTAATACTTTAAGCTCATTAGATGGGAGAAAAGGATAACCATGAAACTGTATCTATCACTAAAGCAATAGGAAGAACATAGCCCTAGCTATTTGTTTATAAGATTTCTAGAAGCTAAAAATGGAAAGCAAAACAGGAAATAATAGTTTATTTATAAATACCTTATTTATGGACCAAGCAAGAGTTAATCCAAATAGGCCCTATTTCAGTCATATTCATTGTTAAAATATCCCCTCATCTTGCCTTGTTTACAATTGCTCCTAAATTTCACTCTTTGCCTTAGTGCTATTTCTCCTTCTCTGTTCTGTGTGTCAACACGGTGGTAAGTAATAAAGAGCTGAACCAAATTGTAGGCTTCTCATGACCAAGGTCTTTTTCTCACTGACTTTGCCAGGCATGACTTCTGCTCTATGACCATTCTCGGTGCTGAGAATAAGCCTGTCGTTTCAGCCAGTCCCCACTCCTCCACTTAACTCAAGTATATATTAGTTCCTGAAACTCCTGATTGGTGCTCTTTTGAATAAACTCTGGGACCCAGTGTTGTTGTTGTTACTGTTCCTGTCTCTGTGAATTTTCTTTGTATTTGCCCACACCAATCTGACCTTCCCACCTCTGCACCCCTCATTTCCACCTCATGAGTGACTTCAAATGACAAAAGGGAAAATCCTGAAAAAGATCAAATTCCTGAATGAATGAGGGAGCATTAGGGACAGTCTTACAGCTGCAGCCCACCACCTGCACTTGTGATTGTATTTGAGGGCAATGAAATGAAGGCTTAAGTAGAATGCATAGTTGTTTGATGAAGTTTAGCAGTAATAACCAACAGGTGTTTTGCCAGAAATTCAGTTTTCCCTTCTACTTTCCTAAATACTGTTAACATTTTTTTTTTTAATGTGATGGATTTGCTAGGTAAGTGTATTCCATCTAAATATACCTATTTTATCTCAATTCATTCCTACAACCTGACCTTTTTTAAAAATGTCTTCTGCAAAAAACGAATCCCCATCATTGTACCCTTACCACCTTCTCCCAAACATTTCATCACCATTTTATATTAAAACTCTCTCATTGTGACACTCCAAAGATGTGTCTGATTCCACCCGCCCAGGGGATGGCCAGGCCAGACCTACCTTGGCCACTGAGGCACCGGGCAGGTGAGGGCAGCAGCGATAGTGGTTTGCATGAGTCCAGAAGCCCAGGGGCAGGTGGTGTTTGGAGGGAGCCAATCACAGTTGTGCAGCCAGGGGAGACTGAGAAAGGTGCCTGGGGTCAGGAGCAGGCAGCCCTAAGAGCAGGCAGCACCGGGTATTTTCAGCTGGCTCCGGTTCGGAGTGTTCCCCTGCGACAGCTCCTGAATTCCTGACGCCAGCTAGAAACACTCGCGTCTCTCCTACTGACACCTTGTTCCTAGACAGGCGCGCATGGGCGCCCGCAGCTCTCGCGTCCCTGGAGGCTGCTGGGAGCCTCTGGATTTGCGCATGCGCAGTCATTCCCTCAGCCCGGACCCGCGCCACCTCCGCCAGTGTGGTCGAGTCAAGGCCTGTGGAACAAGACCCCGGTTCTGCATAGCTGGGCGTAACCCAGGGATTAGACTCCATCCTTCCAAGCCCTCACCTCTGCTCCCCTTTGACGGGTAGTAGGGAGAAAGCTTGTGCCAGATGCCGGGCCAACAGAAACGAGAATCCTCTGTATATGTACACACATCTGTTTGGTGGAGGCCAGTGTCCTAGACGCAAAATTTACTGTGCTGTTGCAAACCCAATCCCCTCTCCCAGTGGGCGACAGCACAGGGAGGAAGTCTCCTAGTATCAGCTTGTTTCCCTGACAGGCTTCCCTCCTAAGCGCGGCCCACTGAGATGCGGCTAGGGACAAGGGCCCAGGAGAAACGGAATCTCTCCCTAGAAGAACACGAGGAAGAGGCTAGAGATCTATATACCCCCACCTGCTATGCTCTAGGAAAGGGAGGGGGGTCAGCAAACAGTCCACGCCATCCAGCCTCGCAGGCCCGTAGAGAGAGGAAGATGATGGTATCTCCTCCCCAGCTTGGGCTTGCTGCCTAGGTACGGAAGTGTATGAAGGAGGCTGAGGCCCCAGCAGAGGAAAAGCTTTCTCATCCAAGAAACGAAAACTATTCTTGGAGCCAGAAAGGACTTTTGGATACTTTCCTCTTCCCTCAGGTCCTTAGGAGCAGTAATATTTAAATTATCACCAGCTCCTTCAAATAGCATTGTGCTAATTCACATACATGAATTTTCCATTTCCCTGTCTCATTCTTTGTGCCAAATTTTTCGTTCAATTTATGTCTGCATGTTAAAAAGAGGAAAAAAAAAAACACCACGATACCTTAATGTTGTCTCTTCCAACAGAGTGGATCCTATGGTAAGTATATGTTTAACTTTTTAAGAAATTGCCAGACTGTTAACACAAAGTGATTGGGTGTTTTACATTCCTACCAGAGTTACATGAGGGTTCCAGTTTTCCCGGCATCCTAGTCAATATTTGGGTTTGTCAGCCTTTTCAATGTAAGCCATTTTAATGGATGTATAGTGGTATTTTATGGTGATTTTAGTTTGCATTTTCCTAAGGAATGATGATGTTGAGTATCTTTCCATGAGCTGTTAGCCACAAAGTGTCTTCTTTTCATTTGCTGATTTCTTATTTGAAATGTTGCTCTTTTCTTATTATTGTGTTATACAACTTCTCTGTGTATTTTGTGGTTATGTGTGTAGGTACACAAATGTATGTTTTGCAAATATTTTCTCCCATTTTGTGGCTTGCCTTTTCATTTTAATAGTGTTTTTTGACAGGTAAAAGTTTTGATTTTGGTGAAGTACAGTTAACAAAACTTTCATTTATGGTTTGTTATTATGTCTTATCTAAGAAATCTCTGCCTAATTCAAAGTTATAAAGATTTTCTCATATTTCCTCTTAAAAGATTTATAATTTTAGCTTCTATGTTTAGGTATAAGAGCTGTTTTGAATAATTTTCTGTGTGTGATGTAATGAAAAGGCTGAGATCCACTTTTTGTGTGTACATATATCCAGTTATTCTAGCACAGTTTACTGAAAAGACAATCCTTTCCACTGAATTTTTGACACCTTTATTGGAAAATGAATTGATTATATAATTGTTGGTCTAATTATGGATTGTCATTTCTGTTCCATTAATCTATATATGTCTGGTCTCTGCTGTTACTATACTACCTTGGTACTATAACCTTTTTTTTTTTTAGAGAGAATGAGAGAGCACGGGGTCGGGGGGGGGGGGGCAGAGGAAGAGACAGAGAAAAAGAGAGAGAATTTTAGGCTGGCTCCGTGCTCATTCCAGAGTCCAATGTGGGGCTCAGTCCCACCACCTTGGGATCATGACCAGAGCCTAAATTAAAAGTCAGAATCCCAACTGACTGAGCCATCCAAGTACCCTGGTACTATAACTTTATTATCTTAAAATCATATGGCATAAGTTCTCCAAATTTATTTTTTTAAATCACTTGCTCTTTGAATTTCCCTATAAATTATAAAATAAACTTGTCAATGTCTCCTTATTCTTGTTTATAAAAGATATATTTGCTGAATATAGAATTTTGAATTGACATTTTTTTCTGTTAGCATTTTAAAGAGATAATAAGTCCATTGTCTTTGGTTTACATAAATTTCTGACAAAATGTCTGTTGTTATTTTTATCTTTGTTTCTCTGTATGCAGTGTGTCTTTGTTTCCTTGATGCTTTTAAGATTCTCTCTTTAACACCTTTCCAGCAATTTGATTAAAATAAGACTCGGAGAGGCTTGATTTACATTTGTTTTACTTGGACTTCATTTCTTCATTTGGTTCTGAGAGTTTATAACTTTTCAAATCAAATTTGAAAAAGTTTGGCTATTATTTCATCAAGATTTTTTCTCTTCCTTCCTTTCTCTGGAATCCCAATTGCACAACTGTTAAATCATTTTTTATTATCTCACGGATCACTGTGAGCCTTATTTTTATCTGTGCTTCATTCTGGATACTTCCTATCACTATCCAATATGTATTTTGTTGTCTGTTAATTAATTTGACTATCTTTTTAATTTGAGGTCTGTTTTATTGACTGACTTTTCTCCAAGTTATGGGTCACATTTTTCTGCTTCTTCACATATATAGTGATTTTAGTTGAATGCTGGACATCATGTATTTATGTTCTTGAGTGCTGCATTTTGTTATATTTTTTGGGTGAATTGAGATGACTTAAATGCTCATTGAGCCCCACTTTTAAGGTGAGGCTCTTCTGGGCTTTCCGCTAAATGCCTCAGATTCATGAAGGGCTCTTAATTTTGGCAGATGGGAGTTTGAATGATTCTCAGACCTTTATGAGCTCTAGGAATTGTTCAGCTTACAGCTCCCTGGTAATTGTTCTTTCTTCTGAAATTGCTCATGTCCAGTGATCTTTGTAGATTGATACTCAGCCAAAGATTTGATGGGTTTACTTTGAAGATAATTTGGAGCACTCCTGCACAGCTCCTTCTTCTTAGGCAGTTTGCCTCACAAATTCTAGTTGCGTTGGCTTCCCCCAAGTAATGATTTTGGTCCCCTCACTTCATTGACATACACAAGTTTTGTTTGGTTTCCCTTTCATATACTTCACTGGAAATTATTTCTAGGCAGAAAGTCTAAGTGAAGATAGAGATCACCTCATGTGTTTCTCTTTCCTCCAAGACTATTGTCCCAGGATTATTATGAGGTTGAATGAATTAAGATCAGTAGAGACTTGGACCCAAACCTGGCACATGCAAGCTGTCAATAAATGTTATCTTTTTTCAAAATCTACCCTACCTTATCTAAAATCCTAGAGGCCAGATGAATTTTGAAATTTGGAGACTATTTTATAATGACAATATGGAACATTACCCCAGTAGGGTCTAAGAAACACCCCATGACCAAATATTAAGTTTTCTGTAGCAAACTACATGAATATTTATTTTAAGTGAGATAAATAAAGACTAAAAATAGTCTTAGGTCAGGTCAGATTTTGTAGCTGAAGCAGTTATTTCAAAATTTTAAATTTCATAAACTTTTTATTTTAAAATTTCAAATGAGGTATAATGGACTGTATTATTTCATATTGGTGAGACAATTAAAGGAGGTGATCTATGCAAACTAAGCTAAGCACAATGCCTGGCACATAATAAATTCTCCATATGTGTGCATTTGTCATTGTTACTGAAATTAATACTATTAATTTTTTATATTAAATCCACAAAATATTTACAGCTAAACCAACATCTTAATAGGTTGGTTTTATACAATTCTTCCAGACATTCCCACAGATAACTTCTTGTGAAGTTCCAGATTTCCTTACTGTTCCATATTTTATACCTGGGCATGAAACTCATCTATCCTCCTTTATGTCCTGCACCTCCCTTGGTGAAGAGTCCCTTGTTTGATTCCCCCAGCTTGATCAGTGTCTTATCAGTTACAGTGAAGGAAAGCCAGTCTCATAGAAAAAAGGAAGAAAGAAGAAAATAATGATTGCAATTTATTGAACATTTGCTCTGGGATCTGTGCTAGATACTTTATAGGATTATCTCATTTAATTCTCACAACTGTTTTGTGGAGTAGATATTGTCATTACTATCTTACAGATTGAGAAACTGAGACACACAAAAATTGGGTGATTGCCTAAGGACTTTAGAAAGAAGTCCCTGAAATTTTTTATGTGCTTTGCCTCCCCTCCCCCATGAAGGACACATCGTTCTAAAGTTTAAGTGTGTAGATGTCATAAAACTACTAGATACCATGGGCAAACTAATGAGTGTCATCAGATTCCAGATTCAGGTAGAATCTATTCACCAATTCTCCCTGTCAACCTAGATGAGAATTAAAAGACATCCCAACAACAGCATTACTGTTCTCAGAACCATAGGCCTTCAATATTCCCTTTGCAGCTCACCTTCAACATTTTTCCCACAACCACTGTCTTGCTCACTCCCTAAATCTGATTTGTGTACTCCCTTCAGTCTGTCACCATTACCAGATTAAAATCTTCTTTGAAAGTGGAGGCCATGTCTAATTTTCCTTTCTATTCATTTCCAAACTACAATATTTAACAAATAGTTGTTTCTGGTGTGCTTTTGATGGGACAGAAGCTAATGCAGTACCTCAAGGGAAATCTCAGACTGACAGGTCAATGTTAATTGGGTTCTTATGTTACCCATATGTCAGATTCAAAGTCAGCTGCAGCTCTTACCTTGCATTAAGTTTCCATAAACTGATGAATCTTGGGAATTTTGTCAAATAACTCCAAAAATCATTTTAAACATTACAGTAAGTATTTCTCCTGTCTTCATTAATTAATTGCTGCTCTCTTCCAGCCTCTGAAATTATAGATGCACTCTTTTTTTTTTTTTTCCTGTCCATATTTGTGTGGAATGTAGGCAAGTAAAAGTAGGTGGTAGATGGAAACCCTAAAAAAGGAAGGTTCGGGCACCTGGGTGATGCAGTTGGTTGAATGTCTGATTTCAGCTCAGGTCATGATATCATGGTTCATGGGTTCGAGCCCCATATCGGGCTCTGTGCTGACCACTCAGAGTCTGGAGCCGGCTTCAGATTCTGTGTCTCCCTCTCCCTCTGTCCCTCCCTCTAGTGCTCTGTGTCTGATTCTCTCAAAAAATTAATAAATATTAAAAGAATTATAAAAAAGTAAGATCAAGCCAATTCAATAATGTTTTAATCCACACACAATCCCCATTATTTCCTTATTTTCCAGTATAGATTTTCTATAAAATATACATACAAAAAAATGGTAGAATAAGAGATGTTTTAATATGACTTCATCCACACCATTCATAGAGCATATGCTATATTGCCACTTAATTTGAGTCTTTCTGCTCTCCAGAAAATCACCTTTGTCTCCTTTTCTTTAGTAAGAACTTTATTTGCATAACAGTTTGGGTCTTTATGGAATACTAGCACTATTCTTTTAGTTTTGCTGTAGGAAAATGAACTGTAAAATAAATTTGTGTGTCCATGTCCACTCATACACCTGCTGGGCTCTGCATATCCATGTGGAGGAATTGAAGGGCAGCAGGAAGTGAGAGTGAGGAAAGTTAAGGGACTTGTCTTACTTATTTTTACTTAAATTACAAATCACAGATCTATGAAAATAGAAATGTTTTCAAGAGATGATTTTCACATGATTGTGAAAATGGGAATGGTCTAGATGGAAAAAAACATTGTTAAATTTGTGGAGCTGGAGTGAGGGAAAGGGCACTACAAGGTGGTCCCCTGAGTCTGTCTTTTGTGTTGCCACTATTAAACTACATGGTCCATCCACTGCAAAATGTAAATAAATTAAATTAATAAGCTTTGGGAAATAGAAGGCATTTCTTTTCTTTCTTTTTTCTATTTTTTTTCAAGGACCTATCCATTGACTTCACCACATTTTCTGGATAATACAATACAGAGCTTTGGGGATAGAAAGTATATGCCTAACCCTAACATTGGCCCATAAAACTCAAATTGCATCTTCCAACTGTTGTCAAATGAGTTCTTTGAATCAGCAGTATTAATTAAATTAATATTGGTTTTTATGATGAACTAGTTCCAAGGAATATGTTTGAGTAAATTCTTAGTGTTCTATATGAAAATCTATTCTATAATAATGATAGGTAGTTATTCACATTTTTTTCTAATGTCCAAGTACTATATTGATATTTGGATATGGCAAATCAGTTGTCTAAAGTCTCCCAATAGAGCACAAAGTTTTGAGGAAAACTGTTTCTTTTCACCTTACAGATAGTAAATCCAAATCAACTGAATAAGCCAAGGAATAAAAAAACAAAAAATGCAATAAAAAGATTCTGTTTTCATTTCATCTTATATGCAGTAAGCACTAAATTCTAATTCAGATATATTTTCCTTAAAATTTTTTTAAAGAGAGAAATTCCATCTCTAAATATCAAATAGATGTTATGAAGCACTTCTGCTTTGTATCATCAATTTTTAAATGGGAACTTTCTCACAAAGCTAATAAAAACAAAAAAAGGAGTCAGCATTAAAAAAAAAAAAAAAAAAAGGATGAGTGAGACATTCTACAGTTTCTCGGTTGAAAGGAACAGCACTTCCTTTTCTCATAATACCAGAAGCTCCCTGGACCATATCTGATTAGAATGTGTCTCCCTCCAGCAGAGCAGCTGTATTACTTTTCCCAGCAGCTGAGTGGGTCAGTCCACCTCAGGGCACTCAGCCCACCACCAAGTTATTACATTCCCAAGACTGAAGACTCTCCTTTTTTTTTTTTTTCTTTTCCAGCACTTAATGCATCATCTCTCCCTTTAGAATCTCAGGCTCCTTCCTCTGAGAAGTAATACAAAAAGACTGTTTAATTGTGACTCTTTCAAACTGGAGTATGATCAGTTTTATTTAATTCCTGGGGAGTAAATGGAAAAATATGTTTAATGGCTGATGTAACTATGACCTCCATTTGCTCAGTTAAGAGAATGGACATTTGAAATTTATGCACTGAAAAAAATAATTACTACACAGTTATTATATTTTAGCTTTATTTCAAGAAGATGAGAATTCCATTGAATTGAAAATTAACAGGAACATTAGGGAATAAAGGACTCATTAACCAGGAATTAGGTCACTAACCTAGTTCATTTTCAATACTATAGATTCTACAAAAGAAAGACAATCTCCTCTAGCTTACCCAGAAATAAATGAACAAAAGCAAGATGAGGGATCATTTCTGTAGTTTACAACTCTGGAGGGTGGTGGCTGTAGCCTGTGGAGCCAGAGTGGAGAAATGAAGCTGAAAGTGCTTTGATGTCTAAATTCCATTGATAACTTTTAAGCAAAACTAACCGTAGAGTGAGCTGTGGAAATAGAGGATGTTTCAAGAGAAATATTCACACAGTTGTTTAACATTGAGCTGATCAAACAAAATAAAATTGTGAGCCATTTTCTTCTAAGGAAGAAAATAAGGATGTTTACATTCTCAATTTTTCCTTTCATCTGAGTCCAAGTATGAAGAATCTAAGAGTCTAAGGCTGGCTGAGTCTCTTAGTAATTCTCCTGTGGAAAATCCTTCAGTGAGGAATTATGAAAACCAGTGTCAGAGAAAGGAAACTTTTTTAATGGGAATGGGGAAAGCAGAACAGAAAGAGATGAGGATATGAAACAATGAATTCTAAAAATGAAATACCTCCAAAAATATGATTTTCCTCCCTCTGGTTTCTTAACCAGGCATAGGCATCAGAATTACTTGAGCTTTTTCATTACACAGTTGCCAAGATGCTACCCTAGGCTTTCTAAGTCAAAAACCCTGAAAATGGGCATGCATCTTCTTTAAAAGTTCCACCAGTGATTCTGAAGCACATTCCATCTTTTTTTTTAATTTTTAATTTTTTAATTTTTTAATTTTTTTTTACAAATAGATTATCGTCAAATTGGTTTCCACATAACACCCTGTGCTCATCCCCAAAGTGCCCTCCTCCATGCCCATCCCCCCTTCCCCCCACATCCATCAGTCCTCAGTTTTTGTCAGCATTCAAGAGTCTCTCATGGTTTGCCTCTCTCCCTTTCCCCCGCCATTTCCCCCCTTCTTCTCCCCCTTGTTCCTCCGTCAAGTTCCTCCTAATCCTCCTATACGTGCAAACATATGATATTTGTCCTTCTCTGCCTGACTTATTTCGCTCAGCATAACACCCTCAAGGTCCATCCATGTTGCTACACATGGCCAGATTTCATTGTTTCTCATTGCCATGTAGTCTTCCATGGTATAGATAAACCACATCTTCTGGATCCATTCGTTCATTGATGGACACTTAGGCTCTTTCCAGAAGCACATTCCATCTTAAGAACTACTATTCTGGCGCAATCCACATTTCCTCCAGTCTTTGCCACTCTGTGCTTACAAAGCCACAATAACAACAATGGCTGAAAACTCATGGACTTCCATGTGTAATGGCATGGTCTCATTCATCTATTTCTGTAATCCTCAAATGCAGAGCACGAGGTTGAAAAAAAACTCCCAGATTTCTCTGCTTGTCATCCCTTGTTGAGGTCTTAGTTAGCAGAACCATTTTAAGAGTGCTGCTTAACACTGGCTCTCTTCTCAGAGAACCCCTTTTCTGATTCTCCCAAAGTGCAAGCCCTCAAACCCAAGCAGCTTTTGTCATCTCAGAGCCAAACTGTGTTAGGTATGCCTAGACATGGTGAAATGATGTTCCTTCACAGCGCAAAAGCACAGGTTCATAAAATACTAAGACCTAATCTCAGGACTAGAAAATGCTTCTTGTTCCCCACTACCTCACCACCACATTACTAAAGCCTATTTACAGCAGTTGTTTTACTGGGTATATCATGTACAGCTATCAAGAGAAACTGGTAAAGCATACCAAAAGATAAAAAACACAATTTGACGAGATAGAGCAAGCATCAGAGCCAGACATGGTAGGAATATTGTAATTATCAGACAAGGAGTTTAAAACAACTATTAATGTGCTAAGGGCTCTAATGGATAAAGCAGAAATCATACAAGAACAGATGGGCAATGTAAGCACAGAAATGGAAATCCGAAGAAAGAACCAAAAATGCTTGAGATAAAAAGCAGTTTAACAGAAATGAAGAATGCCTTTAATGGGTTTTTAATAGACTGCACAAAGCTAAGGAAAGAATCTCTGAGTTTGAGGATATGACAATTGAATCTTCAAAAACCAAAAACCAAAAAGGGAAGAGAACAGACTGAAAAAATTAGAATATCCAAAGACTGTGGAATAATCACAAAAGGTGCATAATGGAAATGTAATGGAAATACCAGGAGAGGAAACAAAGAGAGAAACAAATATTTGAAATAATAAAGATTAAGGATTTCCCCCAAATTAATGTCAGCTGCCAGACCACAGGTCCAGGAAGCTTAGGGAATGCCAAGCAGGATAAATGCCACACACACACACACACACACACACACACACACACACAAAATCTATACCTTACCAACATCATTTTGAAATTACAAAAAATTAAAGATAAAGAAAAAATTCTGAAAAAAAGGAAAAACATCTTACTTGCAGAAGAACAAAGGTAAGAATGACATCTGACTTCTCAGAGGCCATGCAAAGTAGGAAGATAGTTGAGCAAAATGTTTACAGTATTGAGAGAAAAATGATGCTCTTCCCTAACATGTTGCTGCTTCATCACCCTGGTTTCTAAGCCACATGATAGATGCCTCTGTGCCAGTGAAAACATTTCCCTAACATTCTTCCTGCAGCCCCTATCTGCATCAGGGTTCAGGCTAACTCCATGGGACCAGTTAATAAAAGAGACAGCATCCTGATCCCTCATAGTCCTCTCCATATCTGTCTCCAGACATCTTCCTCTTTGGAGACATTTTCCTACTGTGTAAACTACTTCCCCAGAATAGCCTCTTTGAGCTTTTAGCTGAACATTTTCATCAAACACACATCAAAATTCCAAATCCCAGTTTAGGTTAGATGACATCCCCATGACATTAGTGATTCTTCTACAACAGTACTCCTTCCTCTCAAGTTATGTAAAATCTAGCTATGTCCAAGGACATCACAAGGTCTTTCATCAAGTACATTGATAAATGCCAACCTCTGTAGTTGCCCAGAAAATCTTGTTAACATCGATATTTTCAGGGCGCCTGGGTGGCTCAGTTGGTTATGCGTCTGACTTCAGCTCAGGTCATGATCTCACGGTTAATGGGTTCAAGCCCCGTGTCGGGCTCTGTGCTGACAGCTAGCTCAGAGCCTGGAGCCTGTCTTTGGATTCTGTATCTCCCTCTCTCTCTGACCCTTCCCTGCTCACGCTCTCTCTCTCTCTGACTCTCAAAAGTAAATAAAAAACATTAAAAAAATTTTTTTAAACATTGGTATTTTCAAACTCAAAGTCCAAATGCCATTTGGATTGCCACATGGATAAGGGAAAGGGAAACGGTAGAAGGGCATTTGGTAGAAAATGTATCCTCAAACCTCCAATCTTAAAAACTGCTTGAAGAAGTTACCTGTATCATGTCATCACTTCTTGATCTCCTTGCTCCCCACACCCCTGCTCTACTTTCTGCCCCACTTTCATTTCCCAAGTCTTCTTGTCAGGGCTTTGCATCTTTGCAAGAGGCCCCACCATTCAGCCAGTTCTGCAAGCCAAGAATTGGTTGTCAAATTTGGCTCTTCTTTTTCCTCTCACCTCCTACAGCAAATTTATCACTACATCTCATTGGTTCTATACTCTGAATTTCCCTTGATTCTACTCTCCCCTTCTCTGCATCCCCACAGTCTGTAGTCTGGGCTGACATCATGACTTGCTTAGACTAATGCAGTTAAGTCACAACTGATTTCTTCACATCTACTTTTGTACCCTGAACATTTTCCTAAATGTCTGCTTCAGCCTCTCTTAGAAATCCTAAAATCTTCCTCAATCCTCTGAATGTCAGGGCCTTCGCTTATAAAATGAGGATAATGATTTCTTCACTGATGGTTGTTATCAGAATTTGAGAGAATATAAAATATATGTATAGAGAATATGTATATAAAATCTTATTTAATATTTTATCTGGCATGTGACAAAAAATTATTCTTATTTTTTCTGAGGTAACTGAGGGCTTTGGACTAAATGGAGAAACGAAAGATCATTCTAGCTCTAAACTATTAAGGTTGTATGTTTACAAGAAAAGTTGGATGAATCTAAATTTTAAACTGGATGCTGTATTTCTTAGATACTCTGTTAGTAATAAAATACTAATAAAATTCTGAACTAGATGGGCATGGATATGACTCACATTAGGCTATGTCAAAGGTGATAAAAAACCACTATTGTGTATATACTGCATGTTGCCAAACCCAGCTCTGTCATCTTTTTTCTGTTGGGTGATAGATTGCTGACAGATTGCTTAGGCTAGGGAGTCAAAAGAAGAGAGTCAGTGCTTCAAATAGTCAAGACTTTAAATAAGAAATTTAATCTATTTAATTCATCTCATTAATCTCGCCTTTGCCTCAAATAAGGGTGGGGGAGTGGGGGAGAGATTCCAGAGGTGGAAGTGATCATGTTCCTCAAGTTAACCTGGAAGAAGGGAGAAAGGAACAATCCGAGAGAGGCATAACAGATGGTCTTCAGAGAAAGATAATACTTTTGAATTGATAATTCTTTTGAACTGAACTGAATTTAAGGAGCCTCCTGGGTTCTCTTCCACAAGAATCTGAGGGTCAAAACACTGGAGAATGAGAAGTTTGTAGTATTTTGTCTGGCTCCTAGAACTCTTTCAAGTCTTCTGGACCTGTATGTATATGAAGGCTGGAGAATAGGCTGGCTCCTAAATGTGGAGTTAGGACCAGGAAAGGGGGAAGGATCAAGAATAAAGAATATGGAAGGAACATGGTGTCCCTCAGCACCTTGAGATTCAAAATGAGTATGTGAAACCTGTAACTATATGTATGTATATGGTATCTTTTCTAAAGGCATAAGTCTATGTTCTAATCTTTCTCTAAATCTTGTTTCTAGATTCTAACTCCTGATCCATCATCCCATTCTCGAAAGGAACTTCTTGGATCAGTGACCCATCACATATTCAGTCATCCCAGAGTTCCTGCAGGTGTGAGAGTTGTGTCATTTTCTTTTTAATCTATAGTAGATAAATATATCTTTCTGAATGAATGGAGCATTAGTTTTAAGAAAAATGAATGAATGAATGAATGAATGAATGAGTTTGAGAACTCCCCACAAAGCTAGTTCTTACAGCGTGAATTGCAGAGTCTTTATCTACAAATTGTGGGTACAATGCCTACCTTATTGGTTGTTATAAGAAACTGAGAGTTATAAATGAAAAACCTTCATTTCAGAGTGTTCTTTTCCTATAATAAAGTTCAATGACATCCCAAATTTGGAAATTAAAATTTCAGGCATATCCCCAGAACAATCATCATAAGGCTTTTTTAAGATCGTCCATAGCTCACGCTCTGAATATACATGTTTTAAAATGTCATATAATTGATGAGATCCATTAAGCCTCCAAAGATATATCTGGCTTTCTATTATGAATTCCAATACTTGAAATCTTGGGGGAAAGTCTTCTGTAATAGGGTATGTCAAGTACAAGCTCTGTTTTTGCTTATTTATACTAAATAGCCTCTAACCCCCCGTTCACTATGCTGTACAAGATTTATTTACAAAGTCTTCAGTGAGAGCTGGAGTTCCATGGGTCCCGAGTATACGTGAACTTTCCTCCAGCAAATTATTTTGGGTAGTTTTTGTGATGTGACTTTGATTTCAGCATATTTGTCCACTTATGTTTAGAAAATACATAGTTATGAATAATTTTTTTCCAGTGAGAAGTATTTTCATTTTAGAGTATACCATTTACAACAAAGACTAAATATAATGAATACATTCCTGCATGGGTTATAAATTAAATTTCTGGATGGGGTCATGGTCCTTATATCCTAAGCAAGGCAGAAAGTTATGTAATTTTAAAAATGTTTAGTGAGATCTGTTGACCCATATTTTGAAGAGCATTCAGATTTCTCCCTGTGGAATAATATGAATCACACATTAACTGACATTTACCTAACTTTCTTATCTTTTAAAATATATAAAAATTCAGGTTCTCTTGTTAAGTAAGTTACATGTTATTCTTCAAGATAATTGTCATGTGACTGCATTAGTTGGCTAACCTTGTGTTCTCGTCAAGAAACATTATTATATGAAAAGAAATTGTTTTCATATGAGGTATGGAGAAAAGGATTCTAAAAGTACAAAAAATTCTCATCCAGATTTTCAGTATTTAATCAAGTATTTCAACACAGTGGTAAAACTGAAAATGGTAAGCATATTTGAAAATGACATTTATTCTTATAATTCATTTTGATGCTATTTTTTGTAGACCATTCATAAAATAATTTCCTAAATGAGATATTAATATACAAAATTTCATATAGTGGAGAAGCTACTTCCTATAGAAAGCTGACTTAACTATAGATTTAGTAATAAGCCAATACATTGTTTATGTTGAGACTATTGGGTTTGCATAATGATAATATACCCAGACACGCCTATGAAACAATACTATTTAAAATGCTTTTACATAATCATTTATCATTTAATCACAAATAGTTACAAATGTCAATAAGTTCTTTGGATAGGTCAAATACAGAAAAAAACTAAATCCATACTTCAAGTAACTTTTGTTGACATTTTGCTGGTAAAGAAATGGAGCATTTTACCAAAAGAAATTAATATAGATTCGGAGCAAATATTTCAGAAAGGTGATTTTTCATTTATGTATGTATAAAAATATATATAGCATAACTGCTATCAATCTTATTTAGTCTACTCTTAGGTATGTAACTGCATTATAACTTGAATGGGCTCAACTGGGGCACTGGCCAGACACCACAAAGCATAGGGACTAGAGCCTGACATGTTAAAGCTAGGTTAGGAATTCAACAAGAAGGAGGCAAAATCCAGAAAGGAAATGGAGAGTGCAAACCATTGTTCTTAAGAAGCACAAGGAGTCATAGCTGGGAAAACCACGGATGCCTAATAGAACCACAGCCTGGAGCAAGGCTGAACATGAGAGTCTGATCCAAGGGGCAACAACAGATGCAACTGGAATGGGATGGGAATACATGGCAAGTCCTGGGATTACCAGGGGTGTGGAGCTGGAGTGTGGGTTGCAAGACCTATGAGTCAGCTGATATGAGGCACAAGAGGTGGAACTTACCTACAGGTGCTTGCTGAGAAAGACAGATAAAGCATATCATGTCTTCTTAGTATTAACTACACACCTGGTTATGATAGTAGTTATTAAAATACAATTCCATGGGACACCTGAGTGTCTCAGTTGGTTGAAGTGTCCAACTTTGGCTCAGGTCATGATCTCACGGTTCGTGGGTTCAAGTCCCACATCAGGCTCAGTGCTGACAGCTCAGAGCCTGGAGTCTGCTTCAAATTCTGTGTCTACCTCTCTCTATGCCCTGTCTCCACTTGTACTCTTTTTCCCTTTCTCAAAAATAAATAAACATTAAAAAAATTTTAATGCAATTCTGCATGGGGATTTGTTTTCTTATCCAGAATGCTTTAGTGGGAGTAGTCATGCAACTGCTGGTTTGTACTTATTGATTTGAAATATCATTCAAACTAAATATTTAGGAATCATATTCTGTCACTAACATTTAAAGAAATTAAGATGATTATTAAATATCCTTACTAAATCATGTAATTATGAAATTACATTTTGAAGAAGATGAAATCCTAATAAATAAGAATAAAAGTATTTTATCACTTTGACTATCATAACAGATAATAAAAATTATTTGTTGGTTAGCACAAACTATTTCTGATTTGTTGCAATTTGGCGTGTGATTTAGGCTTATCATGGCACTATTGGGAAATAAACAAAATTACAATTCATATTTTTTGATTGTCCTTTTTATCTATATATGATTATATTGATTCCAGCCAAGCCATTTACATGATTCTGAATTCTGAATTCAGAGTCTTTTGTCTAAAAACTGTACTTACATGTCCCTCCTTTTGATTTTCACAAAGGATGTTTCAACCTTATGTTAGTTCTTAATTTGTAATACATGCATTTTTTTCTGAAAAATGTTTTGAGATATTTTTGTGTCTTGTGAAATTAAGGAAATAATTCTCCACTAGAGGATATTGGCTGATGCAGGAAAAAATAACATGGTAAAATAGCAGCTCACAGGAAGGTTTTCAAAATGTATATCTTTATTGGTTCAGTGTGAATTTGTTTGAATCACAAAATCAAACTCTCTGGAACTAGTGTTAAGATGCTAAAGAGCACACAAAAGGAACAGAAATATGCTAAGGCCTTAAGGAAAATTTCAGAAACAAAGGATAACAACTTCTAAGGACTCCAAAGAATCAAAAGTTGTACTTTCCTGAAGTGTGTCACTAACATGCCTTGAATTAAATATTTGAAAAACCATAGGTTTAAAAATGAAGTTAAAATTCCCACAGCTATTATTCGTATAAAAGATCATTTTCTACTCCTCTCCTCCTGACCCCTGTTCCACAGTCGGGTGCTGACCTTCACCATTTATTAACACAGGAAGAGAAATCAGACATCACTCCAGAGGCTGCCCTGACCAGGGCAGGGAAGTTTTTCTGGGAACCACACAGCATTTATAAGTCTCTTGATAACTGAACCTACAGTGTCTAGGTTTCTTCTTTCACCTCCTGTTTTTCTAGGCACTGCCGGCCAATGCAAACACAGGGGCTCTTCCTCTCGTTTCAATGCAACCAGCAATGTGGCTGCTACAGTCAAGAGCGATTGAGAGATAATGGTTGATGTGGATTCACTTAAAGTCTGATGATCAAGCCCCGGTTTGTGACAGGGTGTAGGGGGCTAGATGTGTCTTCTGTGCCCAGAACAATATGGTTTTGTGCTCTGAGATGCTGCACGGTAACTGTAATGAACATTTATGTGTATGTGCCTGGATGTTTTCCAATATCCTGAGAGACTTCTGAAAACACAGACTCACTCACTCACTCACTCACTCACTCACTCACTCACTCACTCACACACACATTTAGCAGCAAGGCCAGAAGACCAAGTGAGTTGTAGGAAAGCTTAGTTTAATCTTCAAACTAGAGAGATGGCATCACTATCAATAAAAATAAAATTCTTTGGAGCCAGACTGCCTGAAACATCATCTAGGCCAGAGGTTTTCATCATGGAGATAATCAGGAAAAAAATCTCTTATTCTGTCTGCTTACCCCCAGGTGTCAATGGGGACAGTGATGTTGAACACCCTCACCTGCCACCACACATACACACCCACATAACTCCTGCACGCGCACACACACACACACACACACACACACACACACACACACACACATACACGCATATATTTCTACACCCCTTAACCCCTTCTGTGTTGAGGTCTGTAGTTCTACATTTTTCTTCCTTCTGCTCTTTCCTCAGACCAGAGAGTGAAGATTTGAGCCCATGTACACAGAAACACATAGGCAATCTCCTAAATATTCGTTTGGCTAACAGTCCAACAAATTCCAGTACTCTAAGGATTAACTAGTCACTTTATTTCTTTTGGAAGGCTCTGCTGTAACTGAAGCCCGACATTTTGTTTATCTTCCAGTGTTTATCTTCCAAGGAACATACTCAGATGCACTCATCATGACAAAGTACCTGCAGTGGAGATGCATTTTTAAATTGTGAAACTTGAAGACTTTTTTTGGAGGAGCAGGGGTTATTATTTAATTTTTAATTTTTTTAAATTCTTTGTAGGAATGGACAAAATATAAGATTCTTAGGGATTTTAAGCAACTTTAGGCAGTGTTTCTAGCCCCTCTGTAGTATAAAGTTAAGCAGATTTACCTGTACGTTAAATGGATATTTGAAACCTATAAATATAAACAAATCTCATTTAAGTTAATTGTTCTGACCTGCTTACTCTGCAACAACACTTTTTGGAGAACTGCTAACAAACAGTAAAAGAAAGATTTGCATTTCAGAGCCCTTTTTTCCCCTAGTGTGGGTTCTCATGAATAATGCAAAGATACAGCGGCAGGAAGCCAAACCGAGAATAAAGAAAAGCAAAGATGGAGATAACAAATGGCTCTACAAACTATATCATTAATCCTTGAATGACTGAGAATTGATTATTAGGGAGCTCATTTTTTGCTTGTTTCAGTTATTGACTAGAGAAGGGTGGCTTTACAGAGTATCATAAAGTATAATTGAACAGAGGCTCTTTCAAAATGCTCAAGTCCTTATTTTTTCCCTTAATGAATGTCAACCCTGGAGTTATTTAAAGTAATATATTATCATTGAGAAAAGAAATTAAGATTCTAGTTCCTTCTCTAAATACATTTTCTTGAAAGTAAATTGGAAGTTAGGAAACTTGGGAACTGTATTGCTTGTCTCAATGGCTAGATTTTTGGCATTTATATGTAAACAAATAACTCTAATATGATGTAAGTGCTATATTCAAAATATGTGCTATGGGAGAACAGACCATAAATTATATCAATAGCAATTAAGATATGTATTCTTAGCTTTTTGGGGGCCCACATTGTTTTAATGTTGAATTAATTAATATTCAACATTCAACAAATATTTATTGAGCATGTATTATATGCCAGATGTTTACATTTTAACAATGCTAATTATCTCAATTTAAAACAAAGACTATTAAATAAATGGAGATTTATGGAGATAAGTAAAGATTTGCCTTGGGGGGAACATGAGAGGGAAGAAGAATTCAGAGACCTGGCTAAGACCAGAGGTGTGTTGCTAAGTGTTTAACAATGGGCTCTCCAGGCTAAAAGGAGGAGGAGGAGGAGAACAAGAACAAGAATAAGAACACGAACAAAAACAAGAAGTAGTAAAGGAGGTCCAGTTTGTAGTGTTACTAATTAATATGATATACATACGACTGCCATGTTTGATTTCAAGCTACATTCTGACATCATTGAATGCGGAGTTGGGAAGAGATGCATACGATCCATTCTCCTGATTTATTTTGAACCCAGTGTAGCCATAATTTAGTACCCACCAGACGATGGCTTCCCAGGGTCATTCTGAGAACCTATTTGTGATTATAAAACGAGCAGAACTGGGGTAGAATAGCTTTGCAGAATGACTCAAAAATGCACATGGATATATTAACCTATGCTCCTATTGTCTTTATCTCTTTTGATTTTAGAGTGTCTACTCTCATATGTTGTCTCTCTTTAACCCTCTGCTACATTGAGCACCTAATCTCTGCTATTACAAAGAGAAAAACAACTTCTACTATGGAAAGCTGGCAATAACTTTGAGCTACTTCAGCAACATCATTTACCATTTTGTCACATAGTGTTAAAAAGTTGAGTTGAGGGGTGCCAGGGTGGCTCAATCAGTTGAGTGTTTGACTCCGGTTCAGGTCATGATCTCACAGTTCGTGAATTCGAGCCCCACGTAGCACTCTGTGCTGACAATTTGGAGCCTGGATGGGGTTTTGGATTTTGTGTCTCCCTCTCTCTCTGCCCTTCTCCTGCTCATGCTCTGTCTCTGTCAAAAATAAATAAACAATAAAAAATTGGTAAATATTTCTACGTCATCAAAGATTGAAATTAATAAAATTAGTAAACATTTCTAATTCTTCAAGGAAATTTTTAAATGAAACTTGCAGTTTTTCATTGAGACTATGCTGAGATGAAAAATTCAGTGACTCTAAGCCTTCACTGACATTATCCACTGTCAATGCAAATGTCAAAACAATTTAAAGGGCAAATAAATAATACCTTAGTGTTATTATTAACATAATTTTTAACATTGCAGGCCCCATGAAAGGATCTCTGGGTGCCCTAGGGTTCCAAGGACAACACTTTGAGAACTGCCCTGCTAGTCTAAAGTCGCAAATGTCTCTTGGTTTTGGTTATTGCGATAGGCTCCCCACATCCATTCTGGCTACTTTGTAATCCATTCACCCAAAATAAGGCAATTCTAATCATGTCACTCCCTCCTCATGAAACCCTTTTATGACTTCCCATTACTCTTATGATGAAATTAAAGCCCTTATCACGGCTGACAAAGCCCTCTATGATTTGGTCCTTGCCTACTTCTACAGCTTCGTCCCTCTCTGTTTTCTTCAACCTATTTTCAACAGCCACACTAGCTCCTTTCAGTTCCTCAAACACAGTAGATCCTTGGCCCCCAGAGCCTTTGCACATGCTCTTCTTTGTGCTTGCAATGCTTTCTCTATCCTCCATTTACCTGATTACCTTGACCCATCCTGCAGATGTCCACTTAAATCTTCCTTGAAGATGCTTTTCCTGCCTGTCTCCCAATAGATTAGATCTTCCTGTTGTAAGTTCTCACACTCTTGTAATTATATAATTAGTGCTGTGCTTATTTTTGAGATTTGCCTCCTCCATGAGACTGTTACTGTTCTCATGGAAGAGACTGTGTCTGTCACACTTCCCACTGTATCCGTAATACTCAGCGAAAGGGCTTTGAATGCTGTCCTATTTTAATGAAGGGTAATCACTTAGCATAAAAAAATAAAAAATTGGATGGTTAGCTACATGTAAATATCAGTCTATCTGCTCTATGACCATGTACAACACTGACCGTACAGGCCTCAATTCAAGGAGCGGCAAAGTATCTTAATCTAGCAAAGTACCTTATAAAACTTTTATTACTAAAAAAAAAAAAAAAAAAAAGAGCAAAAAAAAACTGGAGGTGAAGAGATCTCTTATTTCCTACAGGAATCAAATTGGAGCCAGCCAGACCAGTATGGCTGTACTCAAAACTGAAACTCAACTCCAANAAAAGAGCCAACTGGAGGTGAAGAGATCTCTTATTTCCTACAGGAATCAAATTGGAGCCAGCCAGACCAGTATGGCTGTACTCAAAACTGAAACTCAACTCCAATAATGAAGATTTTGTTACAGAGATAAATTTTCCACATCTGAATTCCTCTTTCCTTTAATTTGATGTCTCTCCAAGGAAGTTCCTAAATCCTTCATATAAATATACTTTAGACAATTAGCAGTCATTTTATTATCTCATCCATTCCTCCATTGCAGTAAAAATATTGAATATGTACTAGCTCTGAGTCAAGTCTGTAACTTCTTGACTTTCTGGAAAACTTATTATTCCCCCAAGTTTAACACCGCAGTAAATCTTACCTCTAGAAAATACTGTGGTTCTCCTCTTAGTAAAGAAAAATGTGTTAGAAATTAAGTAACTCCAGGAGGCTCAAAGCTCTTTAGAATATGCCCAGGATGACATATGCATGTCTTATGTCAAGTGGACAACCAGCAGGGGACTACACACAGTAGCCTAAGAAGATACCATTAGATGTTACAATTTTTAATATTTTCTTCTCAGTTCAAAAAAAGCCACCAAAATGATTTGACTTCCTGAAATACTCCTATATTCTCTGCTAATTTTACTCAAGATGAAATTGATGTATTTTACATAAATTGATGACTTGCTATGAACAATTCATAGTAAGTCATAAAACTCAGGATTGCTTGGTGATAAAATAAATTTTGGTTAAACAGCTAAATATTTTATTTATAATGCCTCAACTACATTTGGAATCATGTGAGACATTGTTTCCTTTTCTATTTCCTGCAGTATTCCTCCCAAAGCTAGAGTTTGTTTTAAAAAGACAAAGATTAAACACTGCAGTGAATCATTTCTCCATTTATGTGCAAACACCTTTTTCTTTTTGCTTGTCTTTGTGAATTTTTGAAATCTAATATTTATTACATTGTGTTTAAAAAAGAGACAGGTTAACGTGAAGTTTGAAAAAGAAAAGATGGTAACTGTAACAGATCTAATTACAATGACCTACCGTAATTGGGTCAGCAAGAGGCTAGGGATGAATGTATTTGTAATGGAAATAAGAACTTTTCTGGAACATTTTCTTCTTCTTCTTCTTCTTCTTCTTCTTCTACTTCTTCTTCTTCTTCTTCTTTTTGATGTCCATTTATTTATTTTAAGAGAGAGAGGGAGAGTGAGCATGAGCAGGGGAAGGGCAGACAGAGAGAATGAGAGAGAGAATCCTAAGCAGGCTCTGTGATGTCAGCATGAGCTCAGTAGGGCTCAATCCCACCTGATCATGACCTGAGCCAAAATCAAGAGTTGGACAATTAACATACTGAGCCACCCAGGCACCCCTAGGAACTTTTTTCTTTTTTTGCAACATTTAAGTAGCTGATATTGTGCCATTGCCTTGGAACCCACTTGATTTTTTTTTTCCCTTTGGTTAGGTCTGAGAAAGAAATCCCAGATGGAAAAGTTGAAAAGTTCAAAGTAGGAGATTAGTATCTAGAGAAGCCCTAGTGGTTGTTTGGAAACCTAGACATCAAAAGCCTACTGAAGGGGGCTGATTGCTGAAAGGAAGGAAGCACTGGAAATCCCAACTTCGTAAGTATGGAAGCATCAGAGAAAAATTCTACTCTCTGCAGCAGTTTGGATGACATTGTTATTGAATGGCTTGGAATTTACCTATATCCTTTTAGATTAGCTGTTTCTAATTTCTTTTATTTTAAATTTGTACTACTTGATTTTAGGCTAATCATTCAACTGATGAGTCACATAGTACTCTATAGTTCTATTATATCTTATTCAAGGACATTTTTACTCACCAAAAGTTATGACTAAATGACTCATCTATGGTGTGTTTTGGACAACCTTCTTGATCTCATAAAAGCTGATTGTGCAGTTTGTGCAATATCCTGCCTCTTGCTTTTTGCTTTCCTACTTGCTTCCTTTAGGCATGCCTTTCCCATGTCGAGTACCTTCTCCAGGGCTTGAGCAAGAGGAAGGTAGGACTCCAAACTTAGGTCAGTCATGTTATTAGAGGTGTGCTTGGAGAAGGGTGTGGAAAATAAGAAATTGCCAGCAAAAGTGACATTTGTAAATTATCTGTGAATATAACTGATTCGTTAAAAAATTGTCACTTTCTTTAGAACAACACTGTCTGTTAGAATGTCTTGTGATGATTGAAATGTTCTGGACCTGTGCTGTTCAATGCAGTTGCCAATAGTGCAAATGAGTAACTGAATTTTTAATTGTATTTCAATTGTAGTCATTTTAAATTTAAATGGACACATGTAGTCAATAGCTATTGTAATGGTCAATGCAGCTCTTGCATATGTCTTTCTAGTTATCTAGGTTGAGCGCTTCAATATCGTTTCAAAACTCCAAAACTACTAATTGATAAACCATGATTAGTTGACTTGGATCAAACTAGTCTATCACTGACTTCTTGAACTATAAAGAAATGGCTGATAAACAGATTAAAAATGTAAAAAAATTTATAGACCAAAAGTAGCATAGGAGCAAAAACTTATTACAGGAACTAATTCAGAGCCATTAAAACTATTTATAAATTAATACAGATAGTGAATTTGGTGGATGATGAATCACTTTTATTATTCATTGATGTGAAGTAGGTCTAAATGGACCCTTTTACTTGGAAACACTCTGGAGATGGTTAATTCTATGTGTCAGTATTTGGGGGTTTGTTTATTTGTTTTATGCGTCAACTGGACTGGACTAAGGGATACCCACATGGCTGGTAGAACTGTTTCTGGGTGAGTCCCTCAGGGTGTTTCTGAAAAAGGTTACCATTTGAATTAGATTAAGTAAAGTGATCTGCCCTCACCAATGCAGGTAGACATTTTCCAATCAGTAGAGGGCCTGAATGGAACAAAAAGATGAAGGACAGGCAAATTCTTACTCTTTTTTTTTTTTTTTTTTAAAGTATTTTTATTTATTTCTAGGAGAGAGAGAGAGACAGCGTGAACAGGAGAGTGTCAGAGAGAGAGGGAGTCACAGACTCTGAAACAGGCTCCAGGCTCTGAGCTGGCAGTCAGCACAGAGCCTGACGCGGGGCCCGAACCCACGAACCGCGAGATCATGACCTAAGCGAAAGTCGGACGCTCAACCGACTAAGCCACCCAGGCACCCCTCTCTGTTTTTAAGCTGGGATATCCATCTTCTCCTGCCCTCAGATATCAGAGCTCCTGGTTTTTGGACCTTGCAACTTTGGAACTTACACCATCAGCTCCTCTCCTTCTCAGGCCTTCAGACCCGAACTGAATTATACCACCAGATTTCCTGCCTCTTCAAGTTGCAGACTGCAGATCATGGGACTTCTTGGCCTCTATAAACATGTGAATCAATTCCTATAATATGTCTTCTCTTATATATATATATATATTTATAATATATATAATATTTTATATTTATATATTTATATATACGATTTATTATAGATATACGTATATATATGTGTGTGGGTATATATATGTGTGTGTGTGTGTATATATATATATATATATCCTATTGGTTTTGTTTTTCTGGAAAAACCTGCCTAATATAATGCTATAATATTTATATATTTAAGCATTTATTCAAACTGTATGCCAGACACTGGGCTAATGCTAGAGTTTTGTTTTGTTTTTAACTTGATCTGAAGAAGCCCATTTTTGCCCTGAAGGTGAAATGTGTATCTTCCACTCAGTAGAATTTAATATTAATATAAACATTAATATATTTGCCACCTTAAAGATATGCAAGGACATTAAACAATTTAACATCCCCAAAATCTTACTTTTATTTTTAAAGATGTCACTAGCAGTTTATTTAATGCATTTCATACTTTTCACATAAATAATACTGAACTTTCCTTAGATCAGCACAAATAATGATGTTTTTAATATTGTATTTAATTGTACTTCATAGAGATTATTATTTATATGTTTCTTTAGTATAGTGTATCAGCATATGATATAGCATAGGTATGTGTTTTATATTAATATTTAACGTTTTTGCTACATTTTAGGTAATAATAAGTTAAAAACTTTCCCAGTATTTAAACTATGATTTAGTTTGGTGTATAGTTGATAGCACTAATGTATTAATATATGTATAAATAATAATTAATAGTATATTTCCAATAATAAGTACTGTAAGTTTAACTATACTTACATAACCATAAGCATATGCACTAATATAAAGATAAGTACTAATAGTTTCTTTTTTAAATTTCTTGCATTAGGTATTATTTTAATGCCTGATATGTAATATCATTAATAAAAATGATGAACTGATTTGCACATAATGAAAGGGACTTGATATGTTAGCCTTTCCAAGAATATTGATCATGGGCTATGGAGCCAAGCTGCATAGACTGTTCAATTCCCAGCTCTCCATACACTAGAAATAACTTTGAGTAAGTCATTAAACTCATCTGTGCTTCAGTTTCCTCACTGGGAAAGTAGAAAATAATATTTGTCTCTTCATAGGGTCATTGTGAGAGTTACATAAATAGATTCAAGAAAATTACTTTCTGTAGTTTCTGACACATAGGAAGTGCTCAATAAAATATTATTATTATTATCATCATTATCATAATCATCAGGAATATTGCAAGGTAAACTAAATATATTTAGGATCTTCTGTCATCTACTTAAAGGAGATATTTGAGTGAGGAACTTGCCAATGTTCACCTATTATTATAGTATCCATGTTCACAGAAAACTAAATCAGAGTTTACATACTGAAGATGTTTACTCCAGGTATCTAAATTTGTAGATCAAACCTTAAATATCTTTATTTCCTTAAAGAATGTTAATTTGTCTTTTTCCTCCCAGTATAAGATTAGAAAATCCATACCTTTTTGTAATTTGTGTGCTTTGTATTGAAGAATATATTTTGGACATAGAGTTATTGCAAAAGATGTTCTTCATGTTGAAAACAAATTTATTTTTCTTTGAAGGACATGTGTACTGAATTTAAAAATATGGCTTTTACTCCCTATGCCTATAAATCCTAAGAATGGATACATTAAAAATGGAAAAAACTTCTAAGAAAACATTTCTGTCATGAATACTGCCCTAGAAAAGATGTAATATTTGTGAAAGGCTCTGATCCAAAAGTATGATCAGAAATTTTCAAGTAGAGCATTGAATTAAATCTCTAAATGCCACCATGCACTAAGTAAACAGATTTAGCTGGCAGTGCAAATCAAATTGGAAAAACTGACTATCTCAAGAATGTTGCCAATTTCTCATGCCTCAAAGATTTATATCTTTGAATTTATGCTGAAGTTAGTAGTATAGTATATGAAATATTCCATGAGTTTCTTTTAAGGCTTACCTTCAAAGATATGCACCTGTAATTTCACTCACCCAGTTGATTCCTCAACTGTTTGCTTTTAGGAGATTTGAAGGGAATAACTGGCTTCAAACTGGAGAGCTAAATAGGAAAATGTGGGCAGTAAGCAAGTGTGCTTTGGAACCCCAATTTTTCTCTTTGTATTACCTTTGAGACCATCAGCTACTATAATAAGTTTACAGATGTATGATAGCTCACATACAATAGACATTTATTTCCTACTCATGTTAAGTTCAAAATGAGAGTTCTTTTTTGACAGATGGTCTCTTTTGAGCAGAAATTCAGAGACCCAGGCTCCTTCTAGTTTTGGCTCCATTGCTTTCAACATGTTTCCAATATGGCCATGAAGGTCTACAACAAATGAAAAGGGGAAGGAATAAATAGCTTGAGGAAAGGTTTCCGGGGCCAGGCCTGGGAAAGAGACATACACCACTTCCACTCTTATTCTACCGGCTGGATCTCAGTCATGTGGAAAGGAAGCTGGGAAATATAGCCCAAGATATGCCAGGAATGACAAGCAACAGTGCCACACCCTTCTTGATAATCTACAGCCTGCAGGCTGTATAGTTTCCTCTCCTCAGTCACTAGTACTTTCACATTGTCTCCATCACCTCTTCAATTGCTGGAGGAAAGTTGTCTCAATTTTTTAAAAAAAAATTTAAATGTTTTACTTATTTCTGAGAGAGAGAGAGAGAGAGAGAGCAAGCGAGTGAGTGTGAGCAAGGGAGGGTCACAGAGAGAGGGAAATACAGAATCTGAAGCAGGCTCCAGGCTCTGAGCTGGCTGTCAGCACAGAGCCCGACATCGGGCTCGAACCCACAAACCATGAGAGCACAACCTGAGCCAAAGTCCGATGCTTAACCGACTGAGCCACCCACGCACCCCAGTTGTCTCATTAATTAATTCACAGTTATATGTCAGCCCCGGGTGTGCATTTTAAAAGCAGAAGCCTGGAGAATGATTATTCACTCTGTAGAAGACAAATGGAGGAGTTTTGTTGTTTTTTTGTTTTGTTTTGTTTTGTTGTTTCTTGTTGTTTTGTGGGTGGTTTGGTAAAACAGGATCAAAAATTAAGCAAGAGCTTCTTAGTCCACAGATAAGACAAATTCTTAAAAGGAGTCCATTTTCTGGGAAATGGAGGGGGGAGACAAATTGAAGAATAGATGTTTTAAATAGCATCTATCCAATTCTGGATTTTTTCCCTCATCTCTTTAGTTATTCACAATGTAAACTAGTGGCAGGTTGGTGTCTCTACTGGTATTAGGTAAAAGATGTGTGTGTCTTTATTCCTATACTGAGTTAGCATGCATAAAAGATCTAATAGAAATCGCAGATGCAACATGTTCCAAAACTGAAATGTTGACTTTCCTCCACAAACTTGTTCCACCCACATCCTTTCCCTTCTCTGCTAATGTAACTCTATCCTAACACTTGCACAGAACTAAAACTTTAGAGTCATTTTAGACTTTTCTTCTTCTCTCACACCTCTTATTCAAGCTCCCAGGATGTACTGTTGACTCTATATTCAAAATGCTCAGAATATGAACACTTTTCCTCATCTTCACTGCTCAATATTCAAGCCTCCATCTTCTGTTACCTAGACTAGGGGAAAAGACCCCTATTTGGGGTGCCTGGGTAGCTCAGTCAGTTAAGGATCTGACTTGATTTCACCTCAGGTCATAATCTCATGATTTGTGGGTTCAAGCCGTGCACTGAGCTCTGCACTGATAGCATGGAGCCTGCTTGGGACTCTCTCTCTCCCTCTCTATCTGTGCCCCTCCTCCACTTGCACGCTCTCTCTGTCTCTGTCTCTCTCTCTCAAAATAAATAAATAAACTTAAGGAAAAAAAAGAAAAAGAGCCTAACTAATTTCCCTGCTTCTGCTTTTACCTGCCACCACCACCACAGTCACCTCCATACCCCTCTACTCATACACACACAGAATCTGCTCTCAACCCATGGGCTTGGGGGAAGGGGCACAATTACGATGCTATTGCAGTAATCCAGATTAGAGATAATAAATACTGCTGCTACTCTCTCTTTCACTCAGTCTGCTTCAGCCATATGACATCATTGCTGGTTTTGAACAAGCTAGATACTCTCTTACATTTCTCTTCTAAACAAGACTTATCCCGAGCATCCTCTTAAATATTCCAATGTGTTACCTATCCTCCCACCTAGAATTTCCAAGTCTTCTTAAACCAATTTCCCTTTTTCTTTTTTTTTTAAAATTGACGCATAATGAACATATAACATTATATCAGTCTCAGGTGTACAATGTAATGATTTGATATTTGCATATATTGTGATATGAAATAAAATATATAAATATAAATACTATAATAAAATATAAAAATTATGGGGTGCCTGGGTGGCTCAGTTGGTTGAGAGTCCATGGTTGTGAGATCAGGCCTGTGTCAAACTCTGCACTGAGCATGGAGCTTACTTAAAATTCTCTCTCCCTTTCCCTCTCCCCTACCCTGCTTGTACATGTGGATTCTCTTTCTCTCTCTCTCTCTTTCAAAACACACACACACACACACACACACACACAAAGGGGGTGCCTGGGTGGCTCAGTTGGTGAAGCATCCGACTCTTGATTTCAGCTAAGGTCATGATCCCAGAGTCTTGGGATGGAGCCCTGTGGGATCTGCACTGACCATGGAGCTTACTTAAGATTCTCTCTCTCTCTCTCTCTCTCTCTCACTTTCCCCCTCTCCCCTGCTCACTCTCTGTCTAAAATAAAATTTAAAAAATTTAAATCTATTTTCTTCACAACTGTCAAATATGCAATATAGTATTAATTCTAGTCACCATGATGTGTGTTACATCCCCATGACTTATTTATATGAATTGGTAATTTTTGTCTTTGACAACCACCTTCCTCCATTTCACCCACCACTCACCCCTTCCCTGCCTCTGCAACCACAAATCTGACTCATTTTTGTTTTCAAGATTTCGCATACAAGTGAGATCATATGGTATTTGTCTTTCTGTGAGTTAATTCACTCTGCAAAATGCTTTCAAGTCCCATCCATTTTGTTGCAAAGGGTGAGATTTCATTTTTTACACCTAAACAATATTCCACTGTATTTACATACTCCATTTTTAAAATTTATCTATTTATGAACACTTAAATTTTTCCCATGTCTTGGCTATTAAATATTCTGCAATGAACATGCTGGTCCATACATCTTTTCAAATTAGTGTTTCCATTTTCTTGAGATAAATACTCAGAAATGGAATTGCTGGATCCCATGGAAATCTATTTTTAAGTTTTTGAGAAAATTCCATACTGTTTTCCATAGTGACTACTAATTTACATTCCCACTAACAGTGCACAAGGGTTCTCTTTTCTCCACATGCTCACCAGTATTTGTTATTTCTTGACTTTTTGATAGTAAGCATTCTAACAGTTATGAAGTAATATCTCATTGTGATTTTAGTTTGCATTTCCATGATGATTAGTGATGTCGAGCATCTTTTCATGTACCTGTTGGTCACCTATATGTCTACTTTGGGAAAATGTCTATTCAAATGCTCTGCCCATTTTTCAATTGGATTGTTTTTGTTTTGCTATTGAGCTGTGGAGGGCTTTTAAAAATATTTTTAACATGTTAACCCCTTATCAGATATATGACTTGCAAATATTTTCTCCCACTCAGTACATTGCCTTTTCATTTTGTTGATGGTTTCCTTTGCTGTGTAGAAGGTTTCGTAGTGATGTAATCCTGCTTGTTTATTTCTGCTTTTGTTTCCTTTGCTCTTGGTGTCAAGTTGAAGAAATCAGTGCTAATAATGTCAAAAAGCTTACCTGTTTTTTCTTTTTATGTAATATTTAATGTTTTCTAACATATTTTATAAATTGCATTTTTTTTTCTATTCATTGTTTGCCTCTCTTCCAGAATGTAAGCTCTACAAAAACAAAGATTTCTCCTGTCATGTTTTCCCATTGCTGTCTTTCCAGTGCCTAGAAGAATATCTGGCACATAATAGATACTCTATAAATATTTACTGTACATTGATTGAATTTTTCTAGATAGTAGCATATAATTTAAAATTGGTGATCCTGTAAGTTTTAAGCTTTTCTTGGTCACTATTACGTGATAGAGAAGTTTAATTAAAATTCTTAGGAAAAACATTTCTTACAGTATATTTGATGGAGAATTAATCTCACAAAATATTCTTGCAGATAAGTCTATAAATATGGCATACCATGCCTACTTCTTAGAGATTTGCAAAGTGTGTTAGTATATTATAGTCTCTGAGATAGTTTGCTGTACAAAAACCTTTTTGATTCTAATCCAGCATTTCCTAAATTTATTTAATGTACCTCTTTTTTGCATAGAGCACCTATTAGCACCCTCTGGGGTTTTTGTTCTGATGCTTACACTGGGGAAACATTGTTCGAGATCAGAGATTTAAAAATAATAATATCCAAATGTGTTTTAACCCAGAAATACAGTTTGTCTCAACATATGAAAATCAATCATTGTAATATAGTATGTTAAGTAGATAAAAGATAAAAACTACATGATCATCTCAAAAAATTTTCATAATAAAAGCATTTAACCAATGAGGAGTAGAAGGGAATTTCCTCAACCTAATAAAGGATGTCTGCAAAAAGAAAGAAAAGGAAAAAAAACAGCTTACATCATCAATGGTGAAAAACTGAAAGTTTTCCCTGCTATGGTCAGAAACAGAAAATACTGTTCATTCTCACTATTTTTACAGAACATTAAACTGGAGATACTAGCCCAGGCAGTTAGACAAGAAAAAAGAAATAGAAGTATCTAGATTGGAAAGGAAGAAGTGAAACCATTTCTATTTATAGGCTATATGATTTTTATGTTAAATACACCTAAACTATTAGAGCTAATAAAATGAATTCAGCACTGCTGGATATAAGACCAATGTGCAAAAATCAATCATCTTACTATACTCTAAAAATGAGCAATCCAGAAAACAATTTTATTGATAATAGCAACAAAAAAGAATAAAATACTAAGGAATAAATCTAACAAGAGAAGTGCAATGTAAGTATACTGAAAACTACAAAACATCATTAAAATAAATCAATGAAGGTTTACATTAGTGGAAAGATATATTTGTGGATGGAAAGCATCAATGTTTTATGGTGGCATTACTCCCCAGATTGATCTACAGACTTAACACAATCCCTATCAAAAATCTGTTGACATTTTTTTTCCAGAAACTAACAAGCTGATCCTAAAATCTTATGGAGATTCAAGGCGCCCCCAAATAGAAAAGCAATCTTGAAAAAGAACAAAGCTAGAAAACATACTTCCCTATTTCAATAGTACAAGGCTATAATCAAGGTGGTATGGAAATAGCCTAAGAATAGACACAAAGATAAAGGAAACTGAGAATTTTCACAACAAATTAATGATAGAGCTAGGATTCAAACCCAAATCAGATGTGAAAATCTGTTTTTATTACTACCACATAAGTTTTTTGGTTGTTGCTGTTCTCTGTATTCTCCACAATCCATAGTCCAGGACTATGTACCTAATAAACACTCAATAGTAACCAGTGAGTAAATAAATATGCTTCTGATGATAATAGCCATCCTTCATCCTATGAAGAAATGAGTGGCATATAAAGAAGGATAATTATATTTTTAAGTACAACCCACCAGTAATTTTGCAGCTACAGAAAGAAATTAACAGCTGTAATTGTGTATGTTCTGAGTAAAAAGCACAGATGGAGTGTCTACATTCTAATATTTTTTACCTTTCAGAATGGATTGGTTAAGAATATGAGTTAAGGGGCACCTGTGTGGCTAAGTCAGTTAAGAGTCCGACTTCAGTTCAGGTCATGATCTCATAGTTTGTGAGTTGAAGCCCCACATTGGACTCTGTTCTGACAGCTCAGAGCCTGAAGCCTGCTTCGGATGCTGTGTCTCCCTCTCTCTCTACTCCTTCCCTACTCACGCTCTGTCTCCCTCTCTCTCTCTCTCTCAAAAATAAATAAACATTTTAAAAAAGAATGTGAGTTAAATATAAGTAAAATGAGAATATGAGTAAAAATGATCAGTCTGAAATATGAGACACTACCAAACTTAAGACCAAAACTAAAATTAGAGTAATTAGGACACATTCACCTCAGAGTTCCACTTTTCCTGCCAACTTATCATTTTCAGTGAGATTAAGATAAGTCTCTATGGGATGGAAACTTTTACATAGATGCTAATACACATGACTTTTCCTGGGAAAAGTCCCTGTAACTTTTAAGATCCTTGGAGATTTTTAGTCTTGGAATAGGTTCACAAAACAAATCAATCCTAAAGAATATAATATCATCAGTGACTAATGGGCACCATCTCAAACCTGCCCCCTTCAACATAGAGAATATAGTGCTGCCACAGTCAAGGTCAGAGGCAATAGTGTTGGAGCACTACATGTCTTTCTAACAAATTTAGACTTGACAGTTATTTTGTCTTTCTCCTGTCCTGGTGGATCAGTTCACAGGAAAGTGGCACATTTTCTGGAAGCTGAGGGAATACATGCCAACCTATCTGCCTGCATTCTGGGATGGACGCCCTACACATTAGGTCATACGGTACACTTGTGACAGCTGTTTGATAACACAGGGGAAGGATGTCCAGAGGAGATTGTGGGTGAATGCTAGGCCACACCACTCAACCTTCTATTAACTCTCCTTTTATGGATTGAGAGCTAACCACAAGCGGTTGCATGCTTTGATAAAAGTGGATTATAGAAATGGAAATAAATGCCATATCTGCCACACATTGTAGACTCATTTCTTTGAACAGTTGAATGTAAACAGTTGTCTTTTATGGGGAAGTAATGTCTAGCAGGTATTTTTAAAGGATTTATATTTTATCTTATAATATTATATAAATTAAGCCATCTTAGGTAAAGCAAGTAACATCTGAATATTGGTATTTCAATGTCACTAACCCATAAAATCATCTAGAATAACTTGCTTCATTTTTAGAACTAAAATTTTCCTGCCTGTGAAAACAACAACAATAAAAGTCATCCTTCTATTCCTGTGTTAACAGGAAAGCTATTGCACAGATAATGTAAAATATACTTTGTTATGAAGTTAGCCCTGAATGAGTGATGTGGGCCTGGGCTGGAGGAGTACAGGACCTTATAGGGTGCCTTCTTGAGAGCTAAAATTAAAAGGCTAATTTATCTTCCTACCCTTGTTTATCTTTTGCTCTGATTTTAGTATTTAGCTCTCTTAACTTGCTATATATATAATAATTATATACTTTTAAATATTATATATGTAATAATTTTGTAAGATATCTGCCCATAACCCTTTTGGAGAAAAGTGAGGGTATAAATAATCCAATTTTACTGAAATTGTATAATCAGTTGGATTTTCTTGAGCACACACTGGGTAGTCATGGGGATGATGAAACAAAGGAACAGTACGAAATCCTAATGCATTGCTTAGGAACACCAACTTGTTACCTACTTAAAATACATAAATCATATACAGATAAACAAGCCTCACCTTAATGTTTGGGAGAAATTTTGAAATAAAAAAGTGCTTGAAGTAAAATTAAATACTTATTAATACACTTTTATTCTACATTTGAGGTGCCAGACACTAGTCTGGTTGTTTCACATGTATGATGTGTGTTCTATCATAACCACAATCCTCATTTGAAAAACTGAGGATCCAAGTGGCTAAGTGCCTTGCCTAAACTCACACTGGTAAAAAGTGGCAGGCAGGATTTGGAAGCCAGGCAATCTGGCCATAGGGTCTATTGTACCATTATGTGGCATTAGTTCTCCAGACAGCAGAAGACAAGTGTGAGTAGCTCTGTGATTACCAACCCTGGAGACTCAGTAGCATTGTCTTGGGAAGGGAATATGGGAGGTTAAAAACATATTCTGATGTCTGGAACCCGCTTGAACATCATCATGTACATTTTCTAAAAGACCCATAGGTGATTCTCTTCTTGTACTCCAGGTTAAAGAACTACTGAAATAGATGAAACATCAACTTCACTTTATAAACTAAAGAGCAACAACGATTTTTTATATAATGTATTTAGTTTTGATAGAGAAAACGAGCTGAAGGAGGGCAGAGATAGAGAGATAGAGAATCCCAAGCAGGCTCCATGCTGTTAGCACAGAGCCCAATGCAGGACCCAATTCCACAAACCCTGAGATCACGACCTCAGCCAAAATCAGAAGTTGGATGCTTAACTGACTGAGCCACCCAAGTGTCTTACAGTGAAGATTTTGAAGAGATTCTGAGCAGTCTCTTCAAAAACTTTGGAATAAATGAATGATTAAAATGAGCACAGTGTCATAGTGATAAAACAGTCATGGGAATAATCATGACCCAAAGAAACCAAGTCATATACAAACCCTAAGCTTGTTACTCTTCTTTCAACAAAAGGCAACATTTGCAGCTGTGGGGAGTTATCTACATTCAAGAGAATACAGAAATATAAGTCCAGAGTGAATGACAGAGCAATACCTTTTACACTTTCCATTAACAGAGATGGGAAGAAGTACCATGGTAAAAATGCCATCCACTCAGTTAAAAGTATAGCCGCAGCATACTCCATTTTCACTGTATAAAAAAGAATGTCCTTTGTAACCTATGCTTTATGGTCAAAACAATGCAAAATACCTTTAACAACTTTAATTTGTGATAGAAGATCACAGACATTGAAAGTTAATTTACTGTGTACTCAAAAACAAGACTTTATTTAGAGAAGAGATAACAAGAGAAAAGGAGCAAGAAAAAAGATTAAATGAAAGAAGCTTAATTAAGCATTACCAAATAATGAATTAAAACTAACATGTATTTTTCTTGAGAGCCATTGATTTCACATGGAATCACATGATGCAGTGCTTTTGAATGTCAACCCTCCCAACCTTTTCAATTCTTTTAGTTCCTGGAGTTTCCCAGATGGACAAAGGAATTAGCAAATTATAAAAACCACATATGTGAATTGCTCACTGGTCACCTCATTGTGCATTTCAATCACTGCAACACTGCTAGGTACGGTCGCGTTAGGTGCCAAGTTCCTGAGAGAAAGGTTGTCCTTTTCACAATAATGGCTCAGATGCCTCAGATCCTCTGTGGCATGATGTGGATCTAATGAAATAAATTACCATTACACATCCTCAAAGCCTGCTTATGCTTATTCTTGTACTAACATCAAACTGATATGCTAATGGAGTGACTTCATAAAGTAGTAGTTATAGTTCCTACTTATATTTCACTACCAGGTTCTTAACTTCAGGAAATAAACTGCTGCTTGTCCAGAAATTCACTCTTTCACCTAATTTTTATCTTGACTGCCATATGGTAAATAGCGCTTAGCCCCTACGTGGCTTATTTGTTTTCTATCTCTTTGGGCTTTGTAATTTTATGGAGCCTTTTTTACAATTTGAAACTATAAAATAGCTCCTCAAGAATTTGGACAACTAACTCTACATAAATTTGAATAAGCAAAAGGGACATCATTCTGTATAATCTTCTAAAGACATTCATTTGTGAGATGTTACACTAAGTTGCTTGATGTTAAGGAAAAATCTACCAAACATTATGGGAAGTGATAACAAAAAAAGGAGTGATAATAATCTGGAATTACAATAATTTGGACAGGTTATAGGTTGACATCTTCCCCAATATGACACAAGTAGTTCAGAAAAGCAGGCTAAACAAATTAATACTCTGCATAAAATTACAGAGCAAGTTTCTTTAAAATAAATATTTTCTGGCATTTTAAA
Source organism: Hyaena hyaena (assembly GCF_003009895.1). Lineage (NCBI taxonomy): Eukaryota > Metazoa > Chordata > Mammalia > Carnivora > Hyaenidae > Hyaena > Hyaena hyaena. Next base: position 1,102,552 of record NW_024081099.1, on the reverse strand, counting down.
AGCAGCTGCTGATCTATACGGTATGCTGCTTTGAGAGAACTGAAAGGCGTGTCTGAGAAAAGGCATGCATGGAAGTCACCAGGGCTCAACTTTCTCCCTTAAACTATACTCTGTAGCGTCTGAGTTTGCCAGGCAGACCTGAGGGTGTCCATGGGGCTGGCAGGTATACATGGGATCAGCTTTGCAAAAGGCTCTAAAGTCTCGGTTTTGAGGCACAGTTACAGAACATGGCCATTTTCACCTCATTTCCAGTTGGGTTTTCTTTTTTTTTTTTTTTAAGATTTTTAAAAAATGCTTATTTATTTTTGAGAGAGAGAGAGTTAGCACACAGGCGAGGGAGAGGCAGAGAGAGAGGGAGACACAGAATCCAAAGCAGGCTCCCTGCCCGGAGCTGACAGCAGAGAGCCCAATGCAGGACTGGAATTCACAAACCAAGAGATCATGACCTGAGCCCAAGTCGGATGCTTAACCAACTGAGCCACCCAGGTGCCCCTCCCAGTTGGGTTTTCTTATCCAGCTTTACCAGCTATTAATACACTGACTCTGATCTTTTCTTTCTTTTTTTCCAGTACTCATGTCCACTTTCTACCACTTGGAACTCAGAGAAGATTCACTGACTCCTAATTTTCAATGGTCACCTTAGGCAAACTTTTTGCCTCCTTACATTTTCAGATGTAAAATGAGGAGATTGCTTAATACTAGAGTCCCTTCCAGCTACTGGATTTACAACTTTCCTAGGTAACACATTTTTTAAAAGCCAGATTCAACCAGTTATAACCGAAAGTGGCCAAATGTGCATTGCTTTAAAAACAAACACTAAAATTATATCCAGGTCTTCTACAGAAGTTGTCCAAATTTGTGAGAATTTAAAATAGAAATTAAAAATACAAAATAAACTTCTTGTTTATACTATTTCTCTCTTCTCTTTTAAGATAGATAGTAGATGGGGGTTCCTGGGTAGCTCAACTGGTTAAGCATCGCTTAAGTGTCTGACTCTTGATTTCAGCTCAGGTCATGATCTCACAGTCATGAGATTGAGCCCCACATAAGGCTCTACACTGACAAGCACAGAGCCCGCTTGGGATTCTCTCTCTCTCTCCTTTTCTCTGTGCCCCTCCTCCACTCATGCTCACATGTGTTCTCTCTCTCAAAATAAATCAATAAACTTAAAAAGAAAAAAAATTACTTAAAAAAGATAGACCAAATATTTTCTTTTCCACTAAAGGAATTTTATTAACATCAGTATTATTTTATTATCCCATTTAGGTACAGATTCATCTGGAAAATTCAAAAGGAAAAAAAAGGGCTGTATGAAAAAAATATGTGGATCCAGTATGTATTCATGAAATAAAAATCCACAGCCTATCATGTCCAAAGCTGGATTGCTGTGAATCAAAAACTCAAATATAATCGCACACACACCCCCAAATAACCTAGTTAATAATGGGCAGAATACATGAACACAAATTTCTCCAAAGAAGATTTCTGGATGGCCAACAGACACGTAAAAGATGCTCAATATTACTCATTATCAGGGAAATGAAATGTAAACCAAAACCACAATGCAATATCACCTCACACCTGTCAGAATGGCTAAAATCAACAACATAAGAAGTAACAAGAGTCAGTAAGGATATAGAAAAAAAGGAGCCCTCATGCACTGTCGAGGAGAATGAAAACTGATGCAACCATGCTGCAAAACAGTGTGGAGGTTCCTCAAAAAGTTAAAAATAGAACTTCCCTATGTTACAGTAATTTTACTCCTGGGATACAAAAATACTAATTCAAAGGGATACATGCAACTCCTGTTTATAGCAGCATTATCAATAATAGCTAAATTATGGGAGCAGCCCAAGTATCTATCAACTAAAGAATGGATAAAAAAGATGTGGCATATATATATATATATATATATATACACATAGCGAAATATTACTCAGCCATAAAAAAGAATGAAATCTTACATTTGCAACCACATGGAGCTAGATCGTATTATGCTAAAAGAAATAAGTCAGAGAAAGACAAGTACCATATGACTTCACCCATGTGTGAAATTTAAGAAACAAAATGAACAAAAGAAAAAAAGAGAGGAAAACAAACCAAGAAATAGACTCTTAACTATAGAGAACAGATACCTGAGGAATGGGTGAAATGGATGGTAAGGATTAAATGCTACACTAACTTATCATGATGAGCACTGAGTAATATGTGGATGTGTTGAATCACTACATTGTATACCTGAAACTAATATAAGAAATGTATGTAACTATACTGGAATTAAAACTCAAAACTTAATAAACAGCAACAATTGCAAACTATTCCAACAAGCTATTTTTTCCTAAAAAGGAAAAGGATATAAAAGAAAAAGAAGTTCATCTTTTGAACATCGAGATGTGTTAAATATTATAGCAGAGACATTTATACATCCATGTAACTGATATCCTTTCAACAGTTTTGTGATGTAGACTTTTTATACTCCCATTTTATAGAGAAGGCAAGTCTGAGAGACTAACTACATGCTCAAGAATAAACTGTTAGTAAAGATGTAGAGTTTGAATCCCTACCTGATGACCTCAGAACCCAAATCTTTTCCAAACCATTCCTGCCGGGTGCTGCTGGTGGATAGTGTGTGAAGCAGTGCCCTGCACAGAATGGTGATCAGGAGATTTCACACTATGGCAGGATAAAGTCCCTTTACACTCTCATCTTCTGTACTCTTTTTAAAAGAGCATCTATTTAGTCACAAGCCTCACATCATCAAGAAGAAAGTATCCTATCATTCTTAGAGGACTGTTGCTTCCTTAAATGTTAGATGGAATGAAGTCACACATCAGGCCCATGGTGACTGCTCTTTGTTTAACGTTTGATAAAGCATTTGTCTTAAGGTCAAGTGGAGTTATTACAGAACCCTACTGAAACATAAAAGGCAAATGGAAAAGTGACAAAAAACAGGAGTTTGGGTCAGAAGTAAATAATAATAATAATAATGATACTACTAATAATACAGAATAGATTTGATGTAGAAAAGGCAAAGCTTGTAGACAAAAAAGCAGTAATAAAAATGTACTTTACAGAGTCCTAAAAAATTTGTTTAAAAGGCAGATTTCAGTTATGCAAGGTAAAGGAATGAAATTAAGAAAAACTTTTCTTCTTTGCTTTGAGGGAGTAAGAGATGACATTAAAAACACAGAGACGAAATAATTTCACTTCTTCATATACTTCACTTCTTATTGAAAAGATAACATACATGTAGGAAAGTATATGGATTATCCTATATATTCATAAATACACGTCTCAGTGCTTTTTCATAAACTGAACACACATAGGTAATCACCATTCAGGTCAGGAAATAGTACATATCTAGACTCTGAACATTCATCCTTTTGCCCTAGCCACTTGCTTCTTCCTCCCCTCAAAAGTATCCATCCTGACTTCTAATACCATGTGTCACTTTTTTTTTTAATTTTTTAAAAAATGTTTTATTTATTTCTAGGAGAGAGAGAGAGAGACAGCGTGAGCAGGGGAGGGTCAGAGAGAGAGGGAGTCACAGACTGAAACAGGCTCCAGGCTCTGAGCTGGCAGTCAGCACAGAGCCCGATGCGGGGCTCGAACCCACGAACCGCGAGATCATGACCTAAGTGAAAGTCGGACGCTTAACTGACTAAGCCACCCAGGCGCCCCTACCATGTGTCACTTTTGCTTGGTTTTGATCTTCATGTAAACAGAATCATACAATGTGTATGTCCATGTGTCCTTTGTTGGACATTATGTTTATGAGATTTTACCCTTATTGTTGCAGGTTTATTCATGTTCATTGCTAAATAGTGTATCATTGAATGAGTAAAACACAATTTGTCTATTCATTTTATGTTTATAGATATTTGGATTGTTCCCAGTTTTGACTACTATGAATGCTTAGGAAAATGTATATTAATAAACATGATATTCTGTTGCCCATATATCTGTTACATATATACCTAGGAGTAGAATTGCTTAATCATTGCCTGTGCATTGGCTCAGTTTTAATATTTATTGCCAAAAGATGGTCTAAAGTTGCTGTGTTAATTTACATTCCCATTAACAGTGTGTAAGAGTTCCAGTTGCTCTAAGCTTTCCTTGAGTTTGGTATTGACATTTTTTTTTAATTTTAGATTTTCTAGAGTGTGTGGGGTTATCTTATTGTTGTTTTAATTGCATTTAAATTGTAATTTAATTGTATTTCAAATGAGGTTGAGAACATTTGGATACGCTTTTTTCTGAAGTGCTCTAAGTCTTTTGCAACATTTTCTAATATGCTTTCTATCGTTTTCTTATGATTTATTGCAGTGTTTTTGTTTGTATTTTGATTCTGAGTCCCCTTTTGGTTTATATATTGCAAATATCTTCTTTTTTGTGGCTTGTCTTTCTACTTCCTTTATATACTTTTAACAATGTAAGTATTAATACAGTATTATTTATCAATAAATTCCCTTATGGCTGGGGCGCCTGGGTGGCTCAGTCGGTTAGGTGTCCGACTTCAGCTCAGGTCATGATCTTACAGTTCGTGGGTTCGAGCCCCGCGTCAGGCTCTGTGCTGACAGCTAGCTCAGAGCCTGGAGCCTGTTTCAGATTCTGTATCTCCCTCTCTCTCTGACCCTCCCCTGATCATACTGTCTCTCTCTCTCTCTCAGAAATAAATTAAAAAAAAAATTCCCTTATGGTTAACATTTTCTGTATCCTGCTTAAGACGACTTTCACATGGAGTGCTGGATGGCTCAGTTGGTCAGCTCAGGTCATGATCTTACAGTTCCTGAGTTTGAGCCCTGTGTTGTGCTCTGTGCTGATAGTTCAGAGCCTGGAGCCTGCTTCAGATTCTGTGTCTCCCTCTCTCTCTGACTTTCCCTCACTCATGCTCTGTCTCTCAGTCTCTCTCTCTCTCAAAAGTAATCATTCAAAATTAAAAAAAAAAAAGACTTTCCATACTCCAAGTTCATGCAGATATTCTCCTGGGCTATATATAAATTTTATTGTTTCATCTTTCATTCACACTCAGATCTCAATATCACTTCAAATTGATTTCCTTGTATGGTAGGAGTTTCCTTTGTCTGTTTAAAAAAGTATCAATTATAGTCAATTATCTAGGACAAGAGATAGAAAGATAGGAAATGGCACTAAAGAGAAAATCTATTTACTTATAAAGCAGTCTTAGAATATGATACACATCTGGATTACTTGGATTTGAAGGTGGGATCCTTAATTTTAAAACAGATTGGCAGCTGTCACTTTGAAGTCAAAAGCTTTCCTCTGAAAGGATAAGAAAAATAAGTAAAGTGACTTTTTTGGACACTAGAAAATACAAAACCCTTGGTCATTTATAGTGCTGAGGGAGTAGTCCGCTATTCTGACTTCCGATTCAGAATAGCTCAGTAGCTTTAGCAAAGGCTTGGGAATCTAAAATACCTGGCCTTCCATCTCAATTTTCCCATCGCCTGCTGTCACTGCTCCAGGTATTTAACTCACTGTGTGTACTCAGCTGCACACTTAAAATCATATCCATGTCATGAGCTTCAAGGGGGAAGCAATTAGATACCATGCATGTTTTGTTCATCGTTGTGTGTTCAGCACTTCCAACAGCTTCTATCAGGTAGTAGGGACTTAATACTGCCTCCCCATCAGTCTTACACTATCATTATTAGTTACTTACACTCTAGAATAGATTTAGAAGCTTCTCTGAGAAGAAAAAAGCAAGAGAACATGAAGTAACTTGGAAAACCAGAGACTATCTACTTTCACAATTGTCAAGCCAAAATTAGATGAGACGGCTTAATGTTGACACCTAAGAAGACAGTAGAACATCATCATTTTGATATGTCCTGGAAAGGCCAGAAATAGAGTAACTAGCATGCCTTTGTAAGCCCAAATAATGCTAGAAAGGCCAATTTAATTTCCTGATATGTGGCAAAGCAAGACTGATTAAGAGAAAACTGCACATTTAATCTCTTTAATCATCAGTAAGGCCTTTCATTTCATCTCACCAAATATTCCTGGGAAGATGCTAGATTCTGCTTCCTCACAGTGCAGTCCTTGGCCCTGGACTGGCAGCAATATCACCCAGACACAGACAATTAGAAACAGACTTGAGCCCTTCTCCAGACCTACAGAACTGGCATTTTAGCATAATCTCCAGGGGATTCTTATACATTTTAATTTTAAGAAGCACTGATATAGACAGTTACAGTGCCTACTGATCTTGTAACCCACGTTTAAAAAATAAATTTAGGAATGAAAGCGAGAAGAGAAAGTTTGGGGGCTGGGGAGCCAAACTGAAGAAATGGCAATCATTCTATATAAGGTTAAAGTTATTTGCTAAAGTCATTCTGACTGCATATCTTGGGAACTAGGCACTGCATGCCCTTAGCCAAGGTTATTTATCTTTCCATTTATCCCACTTTTTGTTTCTTTTCTCTACCATCTCAAATAAAAATCATAATGATTGGATCCTACTTTTGCTTTTGATTTCTATCTTAGCAAAAAGAGGACTGCAGGCCAAAGGAAGAAGGAAGGGGAGAAAAGGAAGGAGGCAAAGTGTTTAAAGGAAATTGCACCTGACATATTATCTTAATTTCTCACTCTGCCACAAATTCAGCCAAAAAATTTCCTCCTATTCAACTTCTGACTTGGAATCCTAAACTCTCTATCTATACTTTCTATGTCCTCCCTTTGAAGAGAAAAACTATCATGAATGTATTGGGCTAGAGAGTCTCTAAAAAAGTGTGTTTTTTGTTTGTTTTGTCAGTTGGTTTGTGGAAGTAAACTCTGTTCAGTTAAATAAATGGAATGGGTGGCTCCAATCCCAGTAGTGATCTGTTGACCTAACAGTTTGGTAATTTCTAGATGTCTAAGTTTATTCTGTTAAATGGGCATCCCAAAGACTTACCATTTATGATCAACTATCTTTCTTTAGTATAATATGATTGTAAAACAATCATATTAGTGACAATCACTAATATGTATGGTTTGATTAATATATGCCAGGCACTGTGCTAAGTGTCTTAGATATATCCCTACATTTCTTTTTTTTTAAGTTTATTTATTTTTTTGAGAGAGATAGCAAGTGTAGGAGGAACAGAGAGAGAGAGCAAATCCCAAGCAGGATCCGTGCTGTCAGTGCAGAGCCCAATGCGAACCTTGAACCCATGAACCATGAGATTATGACTTAGCCAAAACCAAGAGTTGAACGCTTAATTAACTGAGCCACTCAGGCATGCCCTACATGTAGATTACTTAATGGTATGATTAGATGAGTTAGGGAGCCCTTATATCACTGTTCATTTTTTGAGTCGAAATATTAAGAGAAAGTAAAAGTCACTATCACACAAAATATTCACTAATTAGTTGACCACTTATAGAATGAATTGCACACAAATAAACATCACTTCCATTTAATACCAGAGTCCCAGTACAAAAGCCAAAGTTTCTGCTTCTCAGTTCCTTGTTAATTGTGTCAAACACCCAGAAACATAGTGAAAGGCAACAACAAAGCATGACTGTAAATTTTGGAAAAGATACAGGTTTCATTAAGTTGATAAAAAATACAGTGGAACACTGTTCAAACCACAGGAAGAGACATTAACAAATGAGGACTTGGCAGAATTTAGAGTAGATAACAACTGGAAAAGAAAATTAGCAAACTGTTGGCAGGTTATGTTTTTCAAAAAAGAATGATTTAAATATCAAAACATTATGATCTTGCCTTAAAAGCCAAGTCTGAAGTAAAGATTGTCTATCATGCTATTATATCATTTTATCCCTCCAAAACTGTGTCAAAAATTAATACCTGCTTCATTTTTATTTGTGCTAAAAATATCATATCTTTGCAATGTTAACTATGAATTAAATGAATTCATCATCAGGTAGGTTAGCTTGAATTTTTTTTTAAAAAACTATATGTTTTATTTATTTTTTAGAGAGAGAGTGAAAGCGCAAACAGAGGAGGGTCAGAGAGAGAGGGAGACACAGAATCCAAAGACAGGCTCCAGGCTCTGAGCTAGCTGTCAGCACAGAACCCGACGTGGGGCTCAAACCCACTATCATGACCTAAGCCGAAGTTGGACGCTTAACCGACTGAGCCACCCAGACTCCCCTACCTTAAATTTTTAAAGATGAATTTTCAAACTTCTTATTCTTTGCTATAAAATTTATGGTATTAGAAGTGTATTCATTTTAAATGGGTTTTTCTCCCAGTATCAATTTTGCTTGGGTAAGGATGCTCTCCTATTTTATTATGACCCATTTTATATATAGTGAAACTGAGGTTTACATAGCTCTGTAAGTTGACCAATAATGCAGCCAAGCCTCTAGTCTGCAACATCTAGCCTCAGTCCTACAGAGTGTTGTCACTAAAATTAGCTTTCTCAAATCATCCCAGTAAAAAGAATTTGGCCAATGAAGTTAACAAAATGGAAGAGAGAAATTTTAAATCATTGACTTTTTAAGTTTTTGAAAGTAACATGATGATATGATATAGAATAGGACTCACTAGAATTCAATAAGAATTTATTATGTGGGGGTCAAGATGCCTCTTCTTTCTTAGAGAAAAATGTATGCACCTGGCAATGAAAAAAATTTCTAAAAAAGATGGATGGATCTTTTAGTTCAAAGCAAATTCGAAAGATTTGAAAACATCTGGAACCATACAACCATGTCATCCGAGCTCAATGCTACACTTTGTTCAGATTTATGTACTGTGAATATGACTGAGTGCACATTCAAATTGAAACAAATGATGTGATACCTGTGGGAACTCCAGATACACCTTCCATTTACAGACATACCTGCACGTCCTAGACTTTGCAGGTGTACATGCTGATTATAGCAGTGATAAATTCCCTCATGATATAAACTTCATGATAAATGGGATTTGTTATGAGCTTCAACTTCTTTTAATCCTGGTTGCTAAAAACATGGCTTTGTCCATTCCTGCTCGTGAGTATGCCCCAAATATTTAGTTATATAAGCATCATATCCTTGGGGAAGGAGGAAGAGAGAACAATTTTTTATGGCCCATCTTCTGAGCTCCCAGTGGTATAGATTAAATGTAATTTTGTTACAGGCACAAACAATAAAAACAAGAAATTTTACTGGTGAGAAAGATGTACTTGAACAGGGGAAGTTAGTTGCTTGTCAATATCAATCTTCTTAACTTAAGAATCAATGAATAATGATGGGGCACCTGAGTGGCTCAGTCAGTTAAATGTTTGACTCTTGATTTCACCTGAAGTCATGATCTCACAGTTTGTGGGATCAAGCCCTGCATCAGAGTCTGTGCTTACAGTGCCAAGCCTGCTTGGGATTCTCTCTCTCTCTCTCTCTCTCTCTGTCCCTCCCTCCCTCACAATAAATAAGCTTTAAAAAAAAAGAATAGAAAAATGTTAAGCCTCTTCTTAGGAAAAGTCGGTGTAACAGAGATTGAAAGACACAAAATATTTTATATTGAAAATGTATTAGTAGGTAAAAATGAGACATGACCACCCATTATTGATAAGACATATTTAAAGTAATGTAACTTTCAAGCATTTATTAGGTGAGAATTATTCTTCTACGTAATTTGTTTCATTTTCTTTTTAAAATCAATGTATATTTACAGACAGAAATATGAATGCTTATTACTTTTGTATATAATTGGTAAGATTAATTATATAGTGATTAATTTTTAGTTGTGCCTACTTGTGAGGTTGAAGTGATACTATTTAAGCTAAATATTCAGCTATGCACTCACATGAGAATGAAGTTAAAATATTTGATCTGAGCTATTTAAGGTAAGGTTATATGGAATGGGCATATTAGTTTATTCACAACCATGTAAACATATGGTAGCTCAAGGAAGAGTCAGAGAAGTCTTTGAGGAGATAATGTTTTAGTGATAATAATCATGAAAACCACAGGCACCACACTAAGGATCCAGGGTAAATGAATTGTGAATGAATGAAGAAAACATTTTCTCAATGACTAAGCTGAAAGCCTCCAAACAAAATTGAGAAATGCTTAAAGCACATGAACACAAGATCATTAGAAGAATATTTTTATAAGCCTGGGGGAAAAAAAGCAACAACTCCATGAGAATATGTTTGGGACATGTTAACAGAAGTCTCTCAAAAGCCCTAACACTGCAGAAAATGGCACGCAGCATCTGGCCACATCTTATGAGCTTGGGAATCTATCTGGGCAAATCATTGTCATTATTTTTTGTATAGTCTCTCTTCAACTAGAGACTGGAGTGCTGGCCACAATCATAGTCACCTCATTTGTAAGACTCAACCAAAATTGTTTATGTAAGTAAAAGCACAAGCAGCCACTATAATGTCACTCCACCCCACCACATGTTCAAACAAATCACCTGACTTCTGAAATCTGCTATCTATACTATAGATACTATAGATATATATAGATATAGGTATATACTATCTATACCACATGAATATCATGTTGTAGAAAGGAATTTATAGTACATTTATGAAAAACTTCAAACAATACTAAGTGAAATGGGTTAAATACAGACAAAAACAAAATAATAACTAGTTACAGAAAATCATAGTTAAGAAAAAAATAAGAAAAAAAGTCTAAAGACTCACAAGGGAGACACATTAAATGGGCTAAATTTTCCTTAGTCCTAACTGTCATATAATGCTAATAAGTAGGATAGATAGGAGTAGAAAGTATTTTTCCATCAAAATTAACATGAGTTAAATCTTAATTAATAGCATTTGGGGGTCTTATATTGTCAAAAAGAACCCCGGTATATCTATATAATGGAATATTATTCAGTCATGGAAGTATCTTAGGAATAATAAGAAAATTTAAAATGTGCTATGAAACATTTTAGATAAGGAAAATGAATAGTTCCATTTTCTAAGAGGATTGCCTCCTGTTTATTTCAGAGTAATATAAAATTAAATATTTGTTTATTGGTTTTAAATGGAATGGAAATCTAGATAAGCCTTTTATGGGAGGATGATATCAAACCCTGTATAACTATGTTCTCAAAGAACATAGAATTATATGACCCAGTAATTCCATCCCTAACATTTACCCAAGAGAATTGAAAACATATGTCCATCCACACAAAAATTGTATATGAATGTTCATAGAACCATTATTCATAATTGTCAAAAAGTGAAAAATCCAAATATCTATCAACTGAAGAATAGATAAACAAAATATGGCATATCTATACAATGGAGTATTATTCAGCCATGAAAAGGAACAAAACATGCTACAATTAAAAACATTATGCTACATGAAAGAAGCCAGGCATAAAAAGCCACATATTAAGTAATTTCATTTATATTAAATGTACAGAATAGGCAAACATACAGAGGTGGAAAGCAGATTTGTTGACCTGGAGAGGGAATGGGGATAGGTAATAACTGCTAATGGGGGTCAGAGTTTATTTTGGGGATGATGAAAAAGTTCTGGAATTGGGAATTTTCTGGAATGAGATAGTGGTGATGGTTTTACAACTTTGTGAGTATATTATAAACCACTGAATTGTAAACTCTAAAAGGGTGAATTTTATGGTATGTGGGTTATATATTAATATTTTTTTAAAAACCCTACATAAGTGAGTAACTCATATTAGAAAAATAGTTATTATGTTTTAGAAAGAAAATTTGTATAATCTAAACTCCTGCAGTTTAAAAATATTCATTATATGATAATGCATATCAGCTCTTTCCTGCTTTTTTTTTCAAAAGATGAAACAAAAATTTTTATTTTTTATTTTTATTTATTTTTATTTTTTTACAAATAGTTTATTGTCAAATTAGTTTCCACATAACACTCA